>NC_050574.1:10199244-10370746 GCF_011100635.1 Trichosurus vulpecula | reverse complement strand
GCCATACTGTGTGTTGGAGAGACTATTTCATTTTTATCATTAGTGTATAAGACATGGCCCCTGTAGTGTACTGGCTGTGTGACTCTGGGCAAGTCAGGTTACCTCTCAAGGAAAAACTACAAGTTACATGAGAGGTGGAGTCCTGTCCTTGTAAAGGAAATTACTACACCCGGGAATTCCAACTATTAAAAACATGGATACTTAAGGAAGCAAAATAGTGTTACCAAAGACCCCACATTGACTTCTTTTTTCCTGTAATGTGTTGATTATCTGTGAGTGAATAATCAGCACAATCTGACCTAGGTCAGAAGCCACCAATGAAAATGATGATCTTTAATTCTTTAAGTCCTCTGAGATGCGGTCTTAGTATGTCTTTATATCCACAAACACCTTGAAGAAAAAGTCAGATATTTTAAAAGACATAGTTTCAAAAATACTGGCTGCTTTTGCCGTCAGTGGAAACAGGGACTATAACTTTTTCTCCTACCACTGCCCTCAACACACTTTCCCACTGACTGAAAGAAGAAATTGCAGGTGAATAGGAAATATATACAACCATATATTTCCCCTGCAGGCACAGAAGAATGGTGAAGTCTGCTGACCTGGCCTGCTATTGTCTCTGCTCCTCTGAATAGTCTCACTTCATCTAATTGTCACCATAGCTGGTCATTGGCTCTCCCAATCTTATCACTTCAATTTTCTTCCTTTCAGAGGCATCAGAAAATGAAAAATAAGTGGCCTTCCACCCCCCCCCCAACTCCACTCTTGTTTCATATGGAATGGCATCCAAGGGACCAGAATGTCCTGAGACTCCATCCCCCTTTCTCTTAAGCCCACTGCCGCCCTAAAGAAATCATTCAAGGTGAAAAATCCAGAATTTGGGGACAGTTGGTAGACAGATATTTCTTGGCCATTAAGTCTCCACAATAACATTTTTAGTTGAGTAGTAATCAATTCCTGGCAGAGGAGCTACATTTTTGTTATGTTAAACACACACGTACATACATACATATATACATATATTTGTAATTTGTATATGTATATTGGATTTTTTTTCTCATTTTCAGTTCTGAATTCTGTTCCACATTTCTCATTCTTCCTCACCCATTGAAAAGTAGACAAAAATAGTATACACATATATTCACCTAAATCAAATGACCATATTAGTTATCAGTAAAAAATAGAGAGACAGAAAGAGAGAGAGAGAGAGAGAGAGAGAGAGAGAGAGAGAGAGAGAAAAGAAAGAAAGAAAGAAAGAAAGAAAGAAAGAAAGAAAGAAAGAAAGAAAGAAAGAAAGAAAGAAAGAAAGGAAAGAAGGAAGGAAGGCAGGAGGGAAGGAAGGAAGGCAGGAGGGAAGGAAGGAAGGGGCAAAATTAGAGTGGAGGAAGCATTCAATTCAAATTCACTTTTATCATACCTGAATAAGGCAACAAGTCTCCTTGCTGTTAGCTTCTCCAGAATGGACTTCTCAGAAGATTATAAAGTTTCCATTGTTGTCTGGCCATCATAATTCTGTTTTCCTTGATTTGGAAGCAAGTTTTCCCTCAATTTTCCCCATTATATTTGTAGGTGAAGGTGTATACCATGTTTGATAGGGTGGCTCCTTAGGCCAATTTCATCTTTGCTGCAAATTCCTTGCATTTCCTTGGGGACAGTTTCCCTGCTCTTTAGCCAAATACAGAGAGGCAGAGATCATTGCACTGGGGTAATTACCTCTGGGTAGCAAAAGCAAAGGTACCAGATAAAGTTCCCCCCAAGAGCAATGAGAAAGTGTTCAAGAAATATTAATTAATGAGCATGTGTGAGAGTACTTATTATGGCTGTAGGATTCATTATCTCTCAGGTTCACTCAAAAGAACCTTAATAAGCCTCCTTTCAACCATTCTTGAAAATGCAAAAGAGGAGAGATTCAAATGTCTTGAGTAGTTCTTTGGCTTATTAACTCAGTTTATACAGATATGCTGTGGCTATGGTTATGGCTTTGAATATAGGCAAGAGAGCTTCACAAATTTTGTTTAAAATGTTTTAAACCATATTTTACTAAAACCTGGACTTCTGGGAGCCAAGATGGCAGAGTAAGCAGTAAGTTGCTGTATTCCTCCCATACTGACCTCTAAGACAACACCAAAAAAAACTTCCCAGGAAAAATCCTGGAACAGCAAAAACAGCAGAAAGATGAGGTGGAGCAGTCTCTTAGCCTACGAAAGTTTGAAGATCAGAAACAAAGATCTGTTTCATTCATGAAAAAAGGAGTGCATTACAGGACAGGAGGCACCGCAGCAAGCCAGTGGCAAGCCCCACCTCAACAAATCAGTGGAAAGTCCTGAGCCCCAGGGTAGTGGAGAGGGCAAATGCTGAAAGTGGGATCCCCAACATACCTTAGCAAAGCCAGGGAAAATAATAGACTCCAGTAAAGATAACCATACCCTATTTTGGCACAGCCCTTTGTGGGCAGGTATCATCCAGCAGCTGGATCTCAGTGTGCTTCAGCACAGCCCCAGGAGGGAAGGCATGATCCAACAACATAGCTCCCCTGCTTCAGCATAGCACTGGATTGGCAGGTGACTTCTAGTGGCTGGACCTCCCTCTGTTCCAGCACAGTACTGGGTGGGCAGGCATCCTCCAAGAAGCCAGACCTCCATGTGCTTCTCTCTAGGCTTGGAGAAATGGAGAAAAACCCCACCTGGCCTCAGCACACAGCAGACACCATCACTACAACCCCAGCTCAGCACCACATAAGCTAACAGACAATTGCAACCTCCAGCTGCCAGGATCTAAGGCCCTAGCACACAAAGCCAGTGACCAGGCCCCTGACCTACAGCAAAAGGAGCTTGAGATGGTGCACCCTGTGCCCAAGAAGCAGAGTTCAACTTTAAAAGCCAGGGCATAGGCAAATAAGATGAGAAAAAAGTAAAAACCAACACTGACAATAAACTCTTTGTATCAGGACAGGGCAGATCAAAACACAAACTCAGAAGAGGACAACATTGCCAATGTACCTGCATACAAAACCTCAAAGGGGAATATGAACTGGTTTCAAGCCCAAAAAGTCCTCTTGGAAGGGCTCAAGAAAGATTTTAAAAGTTAAATAAAAGAGGTAGAAGAAAAAATGAGAAAAGCAATGAAAGGCATTCAAGAGAGAGTCAACAGCTTGGAAAAGTAGGAACAAAAAATAACTGTAGAAAACAATTCCTTAAAACACATTTGGTCAAATAGAAAAGGAGGCACAAAATCTAACTGAAAAAAACAATTTGTTAAAAATTAGAATTGGGCAAGTGTGTTGGTAAGCAAAATGGGCTCCTTAGCACTTAGTTCAACCAAGTGCCCTTGAATAGTTTGGCCTTTGTTTCCTTTGACTAATTCAGTGTATTTCATTGAGCCTTATTAGGTGCTAAGCCCCAGGCCCAAACCCCTGTTAGGTGTGGAACCGATGTGGGTGTGGATTGGTGACTGGGGTGGGGCCCAAGGTGGGGCTGGCTAAGGGGAGGTGCTAACTCCAGAGCCATGCCCATCTTGCGTCTCACTAAGTTCTAAGCCCCAGGCTCTAACCGCTATTAGGTGTTAACCTAACCTATGTGGATGTGAACCTCCCAGGGCCCTAAGGGGAGGGGCTAACTCAAGAGCCAATCATAGCAGCCTAAGTTCTGGTCATTCAGATGACATTTGATGACGTCTCAAGCCCTATAAGAAGGGAGGACAGAGACATTTGCTCAGGGACTCTCACTCGAGATGGTCTTGATGCAGAGACTCCAGGCAGCTGTAGCTAGGGGCCCCCCAGCTTGTAACCTGGATGCTGAGACTTTGTGAAATTCTGGTAACTATATATTGGGATTTGAATTAGACAAGGTCTGTCTGTCGATGTTTGTACTTTGCATTTGTTCTGAAGTTCAGTGTGCTGGCTTTTTCCCCTGAACTAAGTGAATGATATTTGTATGCTGAATAAAAGTAAGCTTGTCAACCCCTTCACATAGCTTTCCTTAGTTAAGCAGATCAAAAGAACCTGTGCTTCTGCGGTGTGTTGGCAGCTTTCTGGGTGGATCTTACACCCCCACAGAAGCTGCTAGCCGGATTGTTGAAACAGCAAGTGGAAGCTAATGACTCTATGAAACATCAAGAATTAGTTAAACAAAATCAAAACACTGAAAATAAATAGAAGAAAATGTAAAATACCTCATTGGAAAAAGAACTGGCCAAGAAAATAGATCCAGGAGAGAAAACTTAAGAATTATTGATGTACCTGAAAGCCATGATAAAAAAAGAGCCTAGACAGCATTTTTCAAGACAGTATCAAGGAAAACTGAATGGGGATAGAAAGGAATATGTCTTTTTCTCAGTAGTGCATGGCACCTACACAAAAATTGCCAATGTAGTAGGGCATAAAAACCTCATAATCCAATGCAGAAAGGCAGAAATATTAAATACATCCTTTTCAGATCACAGTGCAATGAAAATTATATTTAATAAAGGGCCATGGAAATATAGGCTAAATATTAATTAGAAACTAAATAATCTAATCCTAAAGGATAAGTGGGTCAAACAAGAAATCATAAAAACAATCAACCACATCGTACAAGATAATGACAATAATGAGACAACATAACAAAATCTATGGGATGCAATCAAATGAGTTGTTAGGGGTAATTGTATATCTCTCAAAGTTTAGAGTAATAAAATAGAAAAAAAATGAGATCAACTGGACATGCAACCAAAAAACCTAGGGAAAAAAAAACACATAAAAAATCCCCAATTAAATAGTAAATTAGAAATTCTGAAAATCAAAGGAGAGATTAATAAAATTCAAATTAAGAAAATTATTAAACTAATAGATAAAACTAAGGGCTGGTTTTATGAAAAAAAAACAGTAAAATAGATAAACCGTTGGTTAATTTGATTAAAAAAAAGAAAATACCAAATTGCCAGCACCAAAAATAAAAATGGTGAATTCACCACTATTGAAGAGGAAATTAAAACAATAATTAGGAAATATTTTGCCCAGCTCTCTGCCAATAAATTTGACAATCTTAGTGAAATGGATGAATATTTTTAAAACTACGAATTGCCCAGAACAACAGAAGAGGAAATAAAATACCTAAATAATCCCATTTCAGAAAAATAAATTAAACAAGCCATAAATGAAATCCATAAGAATCAAATGGATTCAAAAATGAATTTTACCAAATTTTTGAAAAACAATTAATTCAAACACTATATAAACTATTTGAAAAAATGGGTGAAGAAGGAACCCTACCGAATTCTTTTTATGATACAAATATCATGCTGATATCTAAACTGAGAAGAGCCAAAATAGAGAAAGAAAATTATAAAGCAATTTTCCTAATGAATATAGATGCAAAAATTTTACATACAGTATTAGCAAGGAGATTATAGCAACTTATCATAAGAATAACACACTATGACCAGGTGAGATTTATACCACAAATGCCGGGCTGGTTCAATATTATAAAAACTATTAGTAAAACTGACCATATCAATAACAAAATTAACAGAAATCATATGATCATCTAAATAGATGCAGAAAAAAACTTGACAAAATACAACACCGATTCTTATTAAAAACACTAGAGAGCATCAGAATAAATGAAATTTCCTTAAAATAATAAGTAGCATCTATGTAAAACCATCAGCAACCATTATATGTAATGGGATAAGTTAGAAGCTTTCCCAGGAAGGTCAGGGATGAAACAAGTATATCCATTATCGCCATTGTCATTCAATATTGTACTGGAAATGTTAGTTTTAGCAATAAGAGAAGAAAAAAAATTGAAAGAATTAGAATAGGCAAAAAAGAAACAAAGCTATCACTCTTTGCAGATGATATGATGGAATACTTAGAGAACCCTAGAGAATCAAATAAAAAAGTACTTGGAATAATTAACAACTTTAGCAAAGTTGCAAGATACAAAATAAACCCACACAAATCACCAGCATTTCTATATATTACTAATAAAGCCCAACACCAAGAGATGCAAAGAGAAATTCCTTTTAAAGTTACTGTAGACATTCTAAGATATTTGAGAGTCTATCTGTCAGGACAAGGAATTCTATGAGTACAATTACAAAACACTTTTCACACAATTAAAGTCAAATGTAAATAGTTGGAAAAATATCAGTTGGTGATGGGTAGACTGAGATAATATATAATAAAATGGACAATTCTACCTAAATTAATTTACTTATTTAGTGCCATAGCAATCAAACTAGCAAAAACTTATTTTGTAGGTCTATAAAAAATAAGTTAAAAAATTCATCTAGAAGAAAAAAGGGAATTAATTAAAGGAAAGTCAATGGAAGGTGGCCAATCTGTACCAGATCTAAAACTGTATTATAAAGCAGAAATCACCAAAATTACTTGGGACTGGCTAAGAAATAGAGTGCTGGATCAATGGAATAGGTTAAATACACAAGACACACAACTCAATTACTATAGTGATTTACAGTTTGATAAATCCAAAGGCCCCAGCTTCTGGGATAAAAACTCACTATCTGACATATCTTCTGGGAAAACCTGAAAAAAATATGGCAGAAACTAGGCATAGACCAACATCTTACAGCATATATGAAGATAAAATCAAAATTGGCACACAATTAAAATATAAAAGCTGATACTATAAGCAAATTAGGAGAGCAAGGTATAGTTTGCCTGTCAGATCTATGGAGAAGGGAAGAATTTATGACCAAACAAGAGATAGAGCACATTATGAAATAAAAAATGGATAATTGTGATTACATTAAATTGAAAAGTTTTTGCAAGAACAAAGCAAATGCGACCAAGATTAGAAGGGAAACAGAGAGATGGGAAACAATTTTTAGAGCCAATGTCTCTGATAAAGGCCACAATTCTAAAATATATAGAGAACTGAGTCAAAATTATAAGAAAGCGAGCCATTCTCCAGTTAATATATGGTCAAAGGATATAAACAGGCAGCTTTAAAATAAACAAATTAAAGCTCTCTATAGTCTTATAAAATGCTCTAAATCCCTATTGTGTAGAGAAATAAAAATTAAAACAATTCTGAGGTACTACATCACACTTATAAGATTGGCTAACATGACAAAACCAGAAAATGATAAATGTTGGAGAAGATGGGTAAAAATTGGAACACTAATGCATTTTTGTTGGAGTTATGAACTGATCCAACCTATCTGGAGAACAATTTGGAAATATTCCCAAAAGGATATAAAACCATGATTTCCCTTTGACCCAGAAATACCACTTCTAGATCTCTGTCCCAAAGAGATCATAAAAATGGGAAAAAGGATCCACATGTACAAAAATATTTATAGCAACTCTTTTTGTGGTGGCTAAGAATTGGAAACCGAGGGGATGGCCATCAATTGGGGAATGGCTAAACAAGTTGCATGATGAATGTAATGGAATACTATTGTTCCATAAGCAATGATGAGGAGGAGGATTTCAGGAAAACTTGGAAAGACTTCCATGAACTGATGGGAAGTGTGGTGAGCAGAACCAGGAGAACCTTGTACACAGTAATAGTAAGAATTTCTGATGACCAGCTTTGATAGACTTAGCTCTCCAAAGCAATGCAAGGATCTAAGACCATTCAAAAAGAGCTACTATGGAAAATGCAATGCACATCCAGAGAATGAACTATGGAGTCTGAACACAGATTGAAGCATACTATTTTATCTCTTTCTTTGTTGTTTCTTCTTTCTCATTGTTTTTTTTTTCCTTTGGTTCTCACTCTTCTTTACAACATGATTAATGTTGATATATGTTTAATATGATTGTCCATTATGGCCTATATCAGAATGAATGCTGTCTTGGGGAGGTGGGAGGGGAGGAAGGGCAAGAAACTTTAGAACCTAAAGTCTCGTAGATGGGAAGGATAAAAATGATAAATTAAATAAATAATCATAGATAGATAGGTAGATAGATAGGTAGATATATGAATAAATCAGAGAAAAACAAAATGTATTTTAATTTTTACATCACATTCAGTTCCAAAGAATCCCTCATCACATTTTACCATTCTTTTTCAAGAAAGAAACTAGTTAAGGAAACCTACAAATAAAGTAATGACATCTGGCAGATAAAAAAACGACATTTGAAGCCCATAGCTCCCCATCCTTCTACCAGGAGGAAAGCGGTCAGTTCCAATCTGTTTCCTTTGCGTTTTCTGGTCTCTTATTCCAATCTTCCTTGATATTTGTCATTTGATCTTAGAGTGAAATGTATATTTTTTAGATTAACATAACAGTTGTTCTCCAATTTTGTTTTTGTTATGACAAAAAGGCTTGCTATGAATATTCTCATGTCTATAGCACCTTCATTTATGTAATTGATGTGTTTAGGGTACATGCTCATTAATGTCTCTCAACATTAAACATTACACACAATCTAGTGATTTTTCTTGAAAATTCTAAATTAATTTCCAAGTGGTTGGTTAGACTTGTAGCCACACAAAAGGTAATAAATGTGAATAAAATTATATCCAATGTATATCAAGTACGATATTACAGTCTAAAAATTGGTATAGAGTTCTTCATGATAATATGGGAACTGGGATAGATCTATGAATTCATTGGTTAATAGAACTGCAATGTAAGGAGCCCCACCCCTCCCCCTTGCTAATCATTCCCTTCTCTATCACTTATACCATTAAAGACTATCCCAGAGCACTGAGAGTTAAATAAATTACACAGGGTCACACATACCGTCATATGCATTATAGACAGAATATGAAATCAGTTAATGTTGATAAAAGTTGGAAAAAGTCAATATTGGAAAGGCTGACACATTTATGTGTAATGTTTAATGTTGAGAGACATTAATGAGCATATACCCTAAACACATCAATTACAGAAATGAAGGTGCTATAGACATGAGAATATTCATAGCAAGCCTTTTTGTCATAACAAAAACAAAATTGGAGAACAACTGTTATGTTAATCACCTCATAAATCATTAATATTAAGCATATTAGTCATATCATATCAATATCTGGGTTCTTGTTCATCCTTTGTCATGGAATGATGTCTTGACATGCACATGAATCAAATTTAAATGAGCAGAGTTGGAGAAGGTTGTCAGTCTCATTCTCTTTTCCAGAGTCATGGAAGTCCATGACAAAAGTCAAGATGACTGGACATGGCTCAGGATACAACAGATAACCTTTGCATCTTCTTTGGTATGTGACCAATCTCTAACTGCTTCACAGTACTTACTTCAGCTTTATGGCCAATGCAACAAATTCTTCTCATTCATCCATCCTATTGGGGAGATCTTCACATTCTTAAATAGTCTCCTAACTCCCCAATGGATTTAAGGCTTGTTGTTTGTCTTTAACCTGATTTGACCAATGTACCAAGATGTTTTTACCAGAGTGTGGCCACTGTGCATGCTACTGCTTCTTGGAGCCACAGCTGTAAGGTGAGTAACAAGCAGACACCAAAGGCAGATGAGGGCCCAGAAAAGGGCTTAGCAAACTCCCATACCAGTGGTACTTTTTCTCCTTTAACACCCAATACTAAGCTCATGGACAAGTTGCAATAAATCCAGAGGATTATAAACAGAATAACAAGAAATTTTAATCCCAGTTCATATGAAGAGGAGTTATTTAGCTTAGTAAACTAAGAGAAGACATGATAACTGGCTTAAAATTTTGGAAGGCTTTCACTTAAAAAAGTGACTAGAACACTTTTTCAGGATTTTTAAGGACACCTAACACCTTAGAGAAACCTTAGAGCAGCCTGGGTTTAAATATATGGCTTTGGATATTCTTTCAGTCCCTCAAATTTGGTGATTATTTGACTAATATATTCTGGGGCTGGTTTTTTTCATCAATTGTGTCAAACTCAATTTGAAACAAATACCACTAAACTATAGGTAAGGATACCTATGGGTTCAATATTGAATTAGAAAAACACATATTAACATTATCTGTATTCTTGTGAATTTTTGTTTTCTTGAATATTTCCTAATTATATTTTAATCCGATTAGGTTGGGACTCAGGAATGTTGTTGACCATATTGTGGTTTGTAGCCTACATGTTTAACTCTGCTTTATACAATATATTTGTATTGATTCACTGTAGATTTGTACTGTTCAGCTTTTATCCATTGTCCAGTACTTTACCGATGTTCTTAGTCTAACTATATTAGCTTTATCTATGTTTAACAGAAGAATTGGTAAATAAATCCATTGTCACCTCACCACACAATGTTACTGTTAAGATCCTCCCCTTGTATGTTCTTTGTACTTAATTTTGGGATTTGTAATAGTTAAAATGGCAGCACTCAAAGTTGTTCTTAAATTAAATTGCAGTTTCAATTTTAAATATCTCAATCATAATTTTGAATGAAGAACTCACTGTTCAGAGAAGGCGTTAAAATATTCCTTGGTTTTGGACTTGGCCTGGAACTCCTCCCTCCTCCCTTTTGAATGGAGTAAAGCCTTCTGTTTTCTGAATGGTCTTGAGAAATTTGGACTTCTCATGTTTCCACAGGTTTCCAAGTGTCTTCTCCTTATCAGCTTATGTAGTTCTTATGTTAGACAGTTACAGATAGACCAGATGAAGGTGTATACATTCACAAAAATCACAGCCAAAAAGTTACATGATACCTAAGAGGAACATCTCAAGCAACCTAGACAGGAGACAAAAAGGTCTACTGAGAACCTGGAGGTGAGTGTTACCCACATGCCCCATGTCTACTTCAGCAGACCCTTATCCTGGACTCTGCATTTACTTCCGGGAGAGCAAAAGGCCTCTAGCACATTGTGCTCCTCTTTCAATAAGCTTGTGGGACATGGACAAGAATATCACAAGATCATTTGGCTGTGACGGACTATAACATGTATTATTTTAGGAAATTTCCAAATTAGTGAAATCACAGATTCATGTGAATATTTGAACTTAATCTCAGCTTAGGAGTATATGTCATTTTGGGCACAGAAAACAATCTCCTTTGCTTTCAAAAATCTGTAGCTATTTCCTTGTATTTCTTATTAATGAGGAACATACCTAAGTTAGGGCAGCTACATGGCACAGTGTTCAGAAAGCCAAGCCTATGGTCAGGAAGACTCATCTTCCTGAATTCAAATCTGACCTCAGACATTTACTATTTGACCCTGAGCAAGTCGTTTAACTCTGTTTGCCTCAGTTTGCTCATCTGCAAATGAGGTGGACAGGGAAATGGCAAACCACCCTAGCATCTTAACCAAGAAAATCTCAAAAGGGGTCACACAGAGTCAGATAAGACTGAAAAACAGCTAACCGATAACAATAACAAATAGTTCACATAGTTTGAATGAGATAGGACTCAACAACTTTATGTCCTTCAGTCATATGTGTATATATATATATGCATTTTTATTTGTTTATGTGTATGTATATATATGTACGTGTGTATATACACACATATATGTATCTGTATATACACATATATGTATACATACACATATGTGTGTATATATATATATATATATATATATATGACCACCAGACCTTGTCATCTACTACCCTGCCACTGAATCCTCTAGAATCTTGACATTGTCATCTGACCTGTTGAGGTAACATAAGGATGGTCTTGCCATCTACCCCACTGAAACTTAGGATTTTTGAGCCTTCAATTTACCCTGTGTCTGAAGTTCATTTTATGGTTTGTCCTTCTACCTAAAATATAAGTTCCTCAAGAGAACAAACTCTTTCCTTTTTTAAAATTTTTCTTTATTTTATTTTAATTAGTTGAATAAAACAAGCATTTCATATTACACTGTAGTATTTTTTAAAAGATTATTTCACATGAAACTGCAAATCTTTTATATAAAGGTATTTCTTTTAAATATATAAAAAGTTATAATGTGTTTTTTCTTCCCCCTAATTCTAGAGATGGCTACCATTTGACACAAATGTGTGTGTGTATGTGTGTAAAATCATTCTGTATACACTTCTATTTATAATTTCTTTCTCTGGTTGCAAATAGTGTCTTCTTTTGTATGATCTTTGTAGTTAATTTGTGTATTTATAATAACTAAAATGACTTAGCACTCAAAATTTTTCTTAAAACATTATTACTGTTGCTGTATATAATATTCTCTTGGTTCTGCTCATTTTATACTTCATTGTTCCATGTAAGTCTATCCATTTTTTTCTAAAAACAATGATTCATCATTTCTTATAGCACAGTAATATTTAATCACAATCATATAGCACAACTTGCTCGGTCATTCTGGAATTGACAGGCACACTCACAATTTCCAATTCCTTGCCATCAGAAAGAGAGCTGCTATAAATGTTTTAGAACATATAGATTCTTTTCCTTTTTCCCTAATCATCTTTGGAAGTAGAGCTAGTAGTGATATTGCTGGGTCGTAGAGTATAGGCATTTTAATAATTCTTTGGGCATAATTCCAGATTGCTCCACAAAATGGTTGGATCTGTTCACCATTCCACGAACAATGAATTAGTTTCTCAATTTTTCCACATCCCTTCAACATTTGTCACTTATGCTTCAATCATTTCCACCTGTCTAGTATGTGTAAAATGATATCTCAAGGTTGTTTTAATTTGCATTTGACTAATCAATAATGATTTAGAGCGTTTTCATGTGATATTTTTTCTTCATTAAAAACTACCTGTTAATATCATTTGACCATTTACTAATTGGGCAAATATTTGTCTTCTTATAGATTTGTCAGAGTTCTTTACATATTTGATATATGAGATCTTTATCTGAGAAAGTGGCTATAAAAGTTTCTCCCAATTTTCTGCTTTCTTTCTAATGTTGACTTCATTTGTGTCACTTATAAAAAATCTTTTTAATTTAATGTAATCAAAATTACCCATTTTACACCTCACTCAGCTCTCTATCTCATAAATTGTCTATCCATAAGCTTGGTAAGTACTGTATTTCATGTTCTTCAGATTTTCTTGAATATCTCTCTTTATTTCAATGTCTTCTGCCACTTTTGATTTTATCTTGATAAATGGTAAAATATTTTGTTTAATACCCCATTTCTGTCACACTGTTTTCCAGTTTTCTTAACAACTCTTACCAAATAATGAATCGTTATCCAAAAAACTTAACTCTTATATATGTAAAACACAAGATTACTATATATATTTGCTACTGTGAATTGTATATCTACTTTGTTCCATTGATCTACCTTTCTATTTCCTTGCCAGTACTAAACAGTTTTGATAATTACTGCCATATAACACAGTTCAAGATTTGGTACTGCTATATTTTGTTCCTTTATATATATGTTTTTTCATTATTTTCTCTGATATTTTGACTTTTTGTTATTCCAAATGAATTTTGTTGTTATTTTTTGTAATTTGGTAAAATGTTTTGGTAGTTTAATTAGGGTGGCATTGAATGTACTGATTAGTTAAGGTCAAATTGTCATTTTGTATTAGATTGGCCCTGCCTACCCATGATCAGTTCAGATTTCTCCTGCTTCCTTTTTTCTATTTGCATTCCCAGTGTGTGGCTCAGTGTTTTGCTGATTGTAATTGATTAAGAAGTCGTTTTTTTCATTCATCCAATTGTTCTTCCTTGCATCCTTTTCCTTTTGATTTTGACATAATTTTTCTTCTGTATTTGCTTCTGGTGTTTCAAATCAGTCTTTCTTTTTTCAAAAAACACACTACTAACAATTGTCCAAAATATCTATTGTGCCTTTTTTATTTTTTCTCTGAATCCACCACTTATTATTCTAACATCTGTCCTTATTTCTTTTTTAAAATTTTCATTATTTTATTGCTCTGCTGAATACTTTGATGTTCTTTCACTGGCTGTTTCACTCTTGAATGGTAGGTGGGAGCTGCACTGTGAAAGACATTAATTTCTGCCTGTTGTAGTTTTCATTTAATCCTAGAGACAACAGGGAGCTATTCCAGCTTTCTGAGTAGGAAAGTGACATGGTAAGGCATGTTCCTTATATATGCTAATTTGACAACTGTGTGATGAATGGAGGATGGATTCATGAGGAGGGAAGACCTGAGTCCTGAAAATCAGTTAAGAAATAATTGAAATAATACAGAAGTTTTAGAGAGACTGTGAACTAGGTAAATGGCCATGTGAATGGAGAGAAGTTAAAGAAAAAAGAACATTTCCCTATACAAAGAAGAATATAGAAGGTATATCCAACTGTGGATCTCTATGTCATGCACCCTGCTTTAAAAAAAAAGCAAAACTAACTTAGCATGTTAGGTTTTATAATTATTGAATTTTTAATTTATAGAATAAAACAAGCATTTAGAGAACACAGGATAATTTTTAAAAGATGAGTACATATGAAACTACCAATCTATTATGTACAACTTCTTATTCCTTTTAAGTATATAATAAAATTTTCATTTTTTTTCCTTTTGTTCTCCCCCCCACCCTAGAAATGGCTACCATTATACACAAATAAGTATATATACAAGATTTCCATCTTTTTCTAATATTATTTAGTTTATCATTTCTTAAAGCACAGCAGTATTCCATCATAATCATATACCAAAATTTCATGTTACTTAAAAAAAGAAAGACATGCTATTAATCTCCAAGGATACCCCTAGAACCCCTACATTGAGCTGAACTCTGCATGACTCTAAGGGACCAACATTATCTGTGTAAATTTGAATGGGATAAAGAACCCTCTTAACCATATGTGGTCTACATTCCTTATTTATATGTCACAAGCAGTCCTGCCAAAAGCCACCTAAGAGGTAAGAAAATTATATTGCTTTGAATTCTTGAACATTGCAAATGAATATGATAAAAATGCTACTGATATTGGTAGTGTCAAAGTCAATTCCAGGGACTTTCAACTCACTTATCAGTGATTCATCGGCAACTATGGAAATACAAATAGCAACCCATGACTAATATACATGCACATGTATGTATATATATATATATACATATATATGAGATTTTTCATGTATGAATGAATTAGGTTCAACAACATTAGGAAAGAATTATAGTTTATGATTCAATCCTTTAAAAAAAAAAAGCTGTCTCTTAATTACTATTCTTAAAGCCTCCTTTATCTGCTTATTCCGTAAACTGTATATAATAGGATTTAGAAAAGGAGGAATTATGGAATAGAATATTGAAAAGATTATATCTTTAATGGACCCAGAATCTGAAGGTGGTTTGAGGTACACATAAGAAATCGAAAAAAGGAACAAAGAAACCACAACGATATGAGGGACACAAGTAGAGAAGGCTTTTCTTTGGTCTTCTTTCACGGGAAATCTGAGCACAGAGGAAAATATGCTAATATAAGATGCAGTGATGAAGGTAAAGCAGCCAACCCCAATCACCAAAACAGAGCCAAGTAAGGATAATGTATGCCTGAATGTCTCTGAGCAAGAGATCTTGAGTAGAGAGGGGATATCACAGAAGAACTGGTGGATCACATTAGATTGGCAGAAAGACAATTGAAATGTGTAACCAGTATGGAAACCTGCATACAAAAGGCCAGTGAACAAGCATGTTAAGGTCATCTGCATACAGACTCGGGGACTCATGATCACTGGATAGAGAAGTGGTTGACATATGGCAACAGAATGATCACGGGCCATGACAGTGAGCAAAGTTATCTCAACATATGCTCTGAAAATCAGCAAGAATATCTGAGCTGCACATCCAGGAACTGAGATAGCTCTGTTGTTCACCAGGGAGTTAACAGATGCCTGTGGAATTGTTATTGATATGAAGCAGGCATCCACAATGGACAGATTCCTGAGGAAAAAGTACATGGGGGTGTGGAGTCTCCTGTCAAAGGTGGTGATGATAACAATGAGGAGATTCCCCATCAAGCCTGCTGAGTAAATGAGAAGCAAAAGCAAAGAATATAAGATCTGCAGCTCACGGGTGTCAGAAAACCCTAGGAGTAGAAATGCAGTCACAGTGGTGGTAAAGTTAGACATTTTCAGATTCTTTCACCCAGTGAGTGACCTAGGAAGGCAGGGAAACATCATAAGTTCTTCATTCTACAATTTTTCAGTGCACAGTATTTGCAAATGCTGGAAGAAATTATTCCATTTTTATTATTACTGCATAAGACCTTGACAGGCTGCATGGCCCCTCTCATGTAATGGTTTTTGACCTTGGGCTCATTCAGTTATCTCTCAAGAAAACTCTCTATGATTTTTATGGGAGATGACGATCTGCACTGGTAAAGGAAGTATCTGTGCCTGGGCATTCCCTCTATTAAAGAATTTAATGGTAAAGGAAGGAAAGTAATGTTACCATTGACCCCTCATTGACGTCCTTTTTTCTATAATGTACTATCTTTGAGTGAATACATCAGTCTCACCTAAGCTAGAACAAATCAACAAAAATAATGACTTTTAATTTTTTAAACTCCTCTAAAATATGTTCTTAGTCTTTCTTTATATTCTTTTCCCATGGCCATTTCATCTCTACTAATATCTGTGGACAGCTTAGAAGAAAAAGTCAGAAATTTAAAAGGACATAGTTTCAAAAATGTTTCACAGATTGGTTTGTTGTCCTTAGTCCTCAAAGGCAGCGAAATGACATCACTATGTTAGATTCAAGTTTCAATGTGTACAACTGTGGCTGAGCAGACCATTATGAACTCAGAATGCTCCACCATAGGTTGGGCACAAATATTCCCAATAAACATTTGGAGTGGGTTTTCTAAATTTGTGCATCTTGTGTTTGTTTTGAGAAATTTCAATTCTACTTTGTTTATAGATGACAGCCCCTTCTATGGTGAGAGCATGAGATACTGAACAGTCCTGGGCCATTGTCTTCCATGTCACAAAATCAATTCCGAAATTCTTGAGAGAGACCTTGGTAGTGTCCTTGTATCGCTTTTTCTGAGCACCATGTGAGTACTTGCCCTGTGTGAGTTCTCCATAAAACAGTCAATTTTATGCATGGTCATCTCATCTTTATTAATAGCTATGAACAGCTTAGAGCAAAAAGTCAGAAATGTAGAAGGATATTGTTTCAAAATTATTGGCTGCTTGTGCTGGCAGTGGAGACAGGGACTATAATCTTTTTCTCCTACCGCTGCCCTCAACACACTTTCACAACGACTGAAAGAAGAAATTGCAGGTGAATAGGAGATACATACAAAAATATAATTCCCCTATCCAGGCCCAGGAGGACAGTGTAGTCTGCTGACCTGGCCTGCTATTCTCTCGGCTCCTCTGAATATTCTCACTTCATCTAATTGTCACTGTAGCTGGTCACTGGCTCTCCTGATTTTATCATTTCAATTTTCTTCCATTCAGAGGCAACAGTCAATGAAAAGTAAGTAGACTATGACCCTTCAGGTCTACCCTTGTCTTATATGGAATGGTTCCCAAGGGACCAGAATGTCCTGATACTCCATCCCCCTTTCTCTTATGCCTACTACTTCCACAAAGAAATCTTTCAAGGTTAAAGATCTAGGTTTGGGGGTTAGTTGGTAGGCAGATATTTCTTGGTCATTAATTCTTCATGATAATATTTTTAGAGGAGTAGCAAGCAGGTCCTGGAGGAGGAGCTACATTTTTGTTATATTGAAAAGTATTGAGAGGTTGTGGGGTGGGGGATGGCTGTAATCACACACACATACATATATGTATTTTATATATGTGTGTGTGTATGTAATATTTCATTTTCACTTCTTTTCACTTTTGAATTCTGTTCCACTTTCCTCATCTTCCCCTACCCATTGAAAAGGTAACAAAAATATTATACATATGTATATTCAGCTAAAACCAATGACCACATTAGGTATCACTAAAAGAGAGGGAGGGAGGGAGAGAGAGAGAGAGAGAGAGAGAGAGAGAGAGAGAGAGAGAGAGAAGAGAAAGAAAGAAAGAAAGAAGGAAAAAAAGAAAGAATGAATGAAAGAAAGAAAGAATGGAAGGAAGGGAGAAAGAGAAAAGAAAAGAAGGAAGGAATGAAGGAAGGAAGGAAGGAAGGAAAGAAAGAAGAAAAGAAAATCTGCTTTAATGTGAATCCTAAATCCATTACCTCTCTATCTGAATGCAGATTGTATGTTTCATCATTGCTCCTATGGAATTGTAGTTTACCATTGTGTTGAGTAGAATTACTGTGTCTTTCAAATTGATTATCTTTATAATATTGTTATTATTATATAAATTGGTCTCTGCTTACTTGACTTTGCATCATTTTGAACAGATCTTCCCAGTTTTTTTCTGAAATTATCCACTTCATTTCTTAAACTGCAATAGTACTCCATCCTCTTTGTAGACCATAATGTGTTTAGCCATTCTCCAATTGAAGCTCATCCCCTCAGTTGCCAATTCTTTGCCACCACAAAAACAGTTTCTATAAATATATTTATACATATATGTCCTTTCCTTCTTTCTTCAATTTCTTTGGAACAAGTTGTAACCCTGGGTAAAAGGGTACTGTTCACAATTCAATTGCTTGTTTGGCATTGCTCCAAATTGTTTTCCACAATGGATGTACCAGTTCAAAGCTAAACCAACATTGTTCCTTCAGTTATCATTTTACAAATGAATGCTATTAGCATGATAATTGAGGGAAATAGTAATCAATTAATGTGATATAAAAAGGAAGAAAGTCACCAACTAAACATAAAATTATACATGAGAGACCTCAGGTACAAGTTTTTCCGGGTTGATAGCATCATAATGCCACAACCCAGAGACAAATGCTCCTGGAAGCCCAGCATAAAACTACTTTCCAAATATGTGTCATATGTGAGAACTTAAAATAGAGTTTCTTCAAACTATTGGTACCTGGATTTGGCAAATAAGGTTTCAGCACTGTGTCTGCGACTATCATTGGGGATAATGTACTAAGAAGTAATTGGGGAAAACTATGGGAACTCCTGCTTCCTGTATGGCCATATTGACAAGCGGTGTTAAATTTTGCATATAATTTATTAATATTTTGAAAGAATGAACATGAAAGGTTGAATTTTGTTTAAAATTTTTATATGTATTAATCCATTTGTTCTAGTTCCACTCATGGAAGTGGTGAGATCTATGGCTGGGCAGGCATAGAGAGTGCTCTGATGTCAGAAACCTGGTAGCCAGGTAAATGAGTGGGAAAGGGGATAAATATTAGAGACAGAAATAGGACACAAAAATATGAAATTCACAAATATTTAAAGGAGGTTAGAGAAATGGAAGCTCTAAGTGTTTGAAGATATAAGATACCACTTTCAGGTGACAAATGACCAGATTTGCTTGGTTTCTTTTAACTCCTGTGTTTGCAATTTCAAATTTGTATTCAGCTCTTTTGCAAAGTTTGAAACCTCTCTGCTCAACATCTGAGGTAGTAAACTTTAAAAATAATAGCAACAACAGGCAAGTATCATATTTTTTCCCTTTCACTTACTACTTAGTAGCATTGCTGGCATCAGTCATGTCTGCCATAGGTGACCGGACATTTGTTTTTAACCAGGGTGACTACTTGCTTCAGAGACAGAATCGTTTTGTTTTGTTTTGTTTTGTTTTTGCTTTTTTTTACTATTTGTGAGGAAATACACGGGCTTTAGAAGCAGCAGACTTGGGTTCATATTTAAGTTAAGCCTCTTCCAAAAGTGCAACTTTGAAAGATATGTTTTTCTTCTCTATGCATTTTTTCTCATCCCTAAAATGAAATGATTTTACTGGGTAATCTCCACTTTCTATTCCGTTTATACACCTATGAAACAAACCTACACACCCACACAGTCACTTGTATATGAATGCCCCTTCTGTATCTGAACTGAACTGGGATACTTGACTGCTTTTTGCTGTTCTACAGGCTGAGTCACATTTCGTTCTAATCAGGCATCCACTTAGATTTCCTTTTCCTAAGATGAGATTTCCCTTTTCCAGGAAAGAATAAAAGTAGGGAAATGTTTGAAAAATAGGGATATGTATAAGGATGCAGAAAGAAAAGGGCAGAGAGGAAGAAAAGAAGGAAGGAAGGAAGGAACGAACGAACGAAAGAATGAAGGAACGAAGGAACAAATGAAGGAATGAAGGAGTAAAGGAATGAAGGGGAAAACAAATAAAAGGGGGACAAGGGAGGGGGAAATAATTCTATTCAAATTCACCATCTTACCTGACTAAGGCCACAAGTCTTGCTGCTAGCTTCTCCAATCTGAAGTGCTCAAAAATGATATCACTGAATTCTTGTGACAAAGACCTCTAGAATTGCCCCAACTCAGGCTGGACTGGCAGAAAATTATGAAGTTTCCATTGTCATCTGGCCATTATACTTCTATTCTCCTTGCTTGGGAAGTGTTTTCCCTCAGTTTTGCCCATTGTATTTGTAGAGTTGGACAGCGCATTTGAAGGGATGGCCCCAAAGGCCAATTTCACCTTTTGCTACAAATTCCTTGCATCTCCTGGGGGACATTGTCCCTACTCTTCAGCCAAATACAGAGAGGTAAAGATCATTTCACTGAGGTAATTGTCTCTGGGTAGCAAAAGACAAGGTGCCAAATAAAGTCCTCTCAGGAGCACTGGGATGGAGTTGAAGAAATATTAATTAATGTGCATGTGTGTGAATCTGTATTATGGCTATAGGATTCATTATTTCTCAGGTTCCCTCAAAAAAATAGAAGTCCCTTTCATCCATTATTGAAAAGGCAGAAGAGGAGAGATCTCAGTGTCCTGAGGAGTCGTTTGGCTTGTAAGCTCAGTTGATACAGGTATGCTGTGGCTATGGTTATGGCTTTGACTGACATGGAGTCAAGATAGTTTCACAAATGTTGAGTAAAATGTTTTAAAATATATTTTACTTTTTGTATCACATTCAGTTCCAAAGAGCCCCTCATCACATTTTTACCTTTCTTTACAAGAGAGAATCTAGTTAAGAAAACCTACCCATAAAGTAATGACATCTGACAGATTAGAAAACATTTGAAATGCACAGCTCCCCATCCTTCTCCTGAGAGGAAAGTGATGTATTCCATCCTGTGTGCTTTGTGCTCTCTGGTCTCTTATTCTTATCTTCTTTGACATTTGTCATTTGATCATAGAGTAAACTATATTTTCTTACTTTAACATAACAGTTGTTCTCTAATTTTGTTTTTGTTATGACAAAAAGCTTTGCTATGAATAATCTCATGTCCAAATTACCTTCATTTCTGTAATCAATGTGTTTGAGGTATATTCCCATTGATGTTACTCAGCACTAAAAGTTACACATAATCCAGTGAGTTTCTTGAAAATTTTCAATTGATTTCCAAAATGTTTCTTAGATTTGTAGACCTACCAAAAGTGAAGAAATGTGTTTGTCTACCCCCAGCCTTTCCAAAGTTGACTTTTATTATCTTTTTATCAACTTAATGTCCCATCGGTGATC
Source organism: Trichosurus vulpecula (assembly GCF_011100635.1). NCBI lineage: Eukaryota > Metazoa > Chordata > Mammalia > Diprotodontia > Phalangeridae > Trichosurus > Trichosurus vulpecula. The sequence goes on along the minus strand of NC_050574.1, from coordinate 10,349,451 downwards.
CACACAGTATATGTGATCCTGTATAATACACTTAAACTCTCAGTGCCCTTGGAAACTCTTTAAGAAATATAGGTGGTACCTATCAGATAGGCTAACATGACAAAACAGGAAAATGATAAATGCTGGAGAGGATGTGGGAAAATTGGAACACTGCCACATTGTTGGTGGAGTTGTAAACTGATTCAGCTATTCTGGAGAGCAATTTGGAACTATGCCCAAAGGGCTATAAAAATGTGCATCCCCTTTGACCTAGCAATACCTCTTCTAGGGCTGTATTCCAAGGAGATCACACAAATGGAAATTGGACCCATATGTACAAAAATATTTATAGCAGCTCTTTTTATGGCAGCAAAGAATTGGAAATCAAGGGGATGCCCATCAACTGGGGAATGGCTTAACAAGTTGTGGTATATTAATGTAATGGAATACTATTGTACTATAAGAAATGGGGAACATATGGACTTCATGATGACCTGGAAAGATCTACATGATATGATGCTGTGTGAAGGGGGCAGAAATGGGAAACATTATACACAACCACAGACATATTTCTTCTGTGATGACTACCTTGGATAGACTTGGCTCTTCTCAGCAATACAAGGTTCAAAGACAGCTCCAAAGGACTCATGATGGAAAGAACTATGTACATCCAGAGAAAGAATTATGGAGTCTGAAGGCAGATTGAGGCCAACTATTTGCTCTCTTTTTTTTCTTTTTTTTGGTTTTGTTTCTTCTTTCTCATGATTCATTCCATTGGTCATAATTCTTCTTTACGACTTGACTATTTTGAAAATAAGTTTAATGCAAAGATATATGTATGACATATATCATATCCCCTGCTATCTTGTGGGGGAGGGAGAAGGGAAGGTGAGAATAAAATGTGGAACTCAAAAGCTTGTGGAACTGAGTGTTGTAAACTAAAAATAAAAAAAATCTAAAAGAAATTTTAAAAGGGTACAAGTAGTAGAGAAGGGGCTGATAAGCTACAATGGGGGCAGGGGTATTTCCTTACACTGGAGTGCCTTTAACCAATGAAATCATACGTCCATTCTTAATCCCTCTCCTTATCATTAACAACTTTGACAATTTTTAGAGCATATTATGATACCTCATGTTATGTGGTTTATTTAATTTTTCATATAACTATTGATTGGTGGCAAGAAATGCATCTCATAACCTCTGATTTCAAGTAAATAGTAATTAACACATATTAGGAATACTATGTTACTTTCTAGGTTGTACTTGTTCATGCTTTGTCATGGAGTGATGTCTTGATTTACTAGCTTCCTCTCGACCTCCTACTCTCTACTCACCGAAAAAAAGAAAAAAATCAAATCTTTGTAACAAATAAATATGCTCAAGGAAAGCACAAATTCTGCATGACCAAAAATGTATGTCCCTTCTGCACTTTGGGTCCATCACTTCTCTATCAGAAGTGAGTAGCATGAAACATCTATCACTGGTCCTCTGAAGATGCATTTGGTCATTGCATTGATGAGAATTCTTAAGTTTTTCAAAATTGTTTTAATCATAAAGTTGTTGTTACTATATGAATTGTTCTCCAGACCTGCTCATTTTCTCTACATCAGCTTATATAATCTTCTCCATTCTCTCTATAACTGTTTCATCGTCATTTTTCATGGTGCAATAATATTCCATTGCATTTATATACCTTAGGCAGATATATACTTTAGACAGACATGCCTTAGATAGACACCTCTTGACTGATGGGTACTACCTTGGTTTCCATTCCATTACAATCTACCACAAATATTTATGGCTTCTATGTAAAATGGCCCCTTTTTTATGCTTTTAAGGTAGAAGCCTAGAACTGGTATTGTTGGTTCAAAGTCACCATTTTGGCATGGCACCAAAATGGTTTTTAGAATAGAGGAACTAACTCACTGCACAACCAGCAATGTAGTCATGTTCCTGCCTTCCCACAGTCCCTCTAACGTTTGTCAATCTCCATCTTTGGCAATTTTGCCAATCTGAAGGGTAAAAGGTAGAACTTCAGAGTTGTCTATAAGTTTCCTTTCTTTAATTAATATTGATTTAGAATTTTTCTATGGCTGTGGTTGGCTTATATATCTTCTTTTGAGCAAATCTATACATCCTTAATAAGTATGTTAATGACATGGGTTAACATCTGGTAATACTAGGAATCCATAGTAGTTATTTTATTCACTTTTCCTCAAAAAATCATCATTTTTATTATCTCCAAATGAACTTGAATATTTGTTTACATATTTCTTTAAAGTAAAATTTTAAAATACTGATTCATATTACAGAAATTTCTGGTTAGTTTAGGCAGGGTTGGTATGTTTATTGTATTGATATAGATCTGCTATAATTTTTTTCTGTTGTATTATATTTTTATTTGTGTTACTAATCATTTCCTGCTTACATTTTAATATATTTTGTTTCATGAAATATTTCACAATTACATGTAAACACTTTTAACATTTATTTTATTTTTTGTTTCAAAATCACTCCCACCACTCCCCCACCCCTTGGGGAAGGGCAATATGATATCAAATATACATGTGAAGTCACACAATTTATTTCCATATTAACAAATATTGCAAAAGAAAATACATACACACAAAACAAGAAAAATAAAGAAAGAGACAAAGTCTGCTTCAATCTGCATTCAGCGTTCATCGGTTCTCTCTCTGGAGATGGATAGCATTTTTCATAATGGGTCCTTTGAATTGTCTTGGATCATTGTCTTGATTAGAGCAGTTAAGTCTTTTACAGTTGATCAACATTACTACATTGCTGTTACTGTGTACAGAGTTCTCCTAGTTCTGCTGGCTTTGCATATGAACTTTTGCAGTTCATATAAATCTTACTAGGTTTTTCTGAAACCATCCTGTTGGTAATTTCTTACACCATAAAAAAAAGTTCCACCATAATCACATACCACAGTTTGTTCAGCTATTCCCCAATTGATGGGCATCCCCAGTGTGTTGGTAAGCAAAACGGGCTCTTAGCACTCAGTTCAACCAAGTGCCCTTGAAGAGTTTAGCCTTTGTTTCCTTGATTAGATTTGGGTGTCCTTGGTGCCTCCTTGCCTCAGGGGAGGGCCTAGTTTACATATGAGTTTGAGTGACATGTTCGGGACATCAGAGGCTTTTAGATCACATGGGTTTAAGTCTCCTCTTTGTGATGATTCTAGGTCACATGGGTGAGTCAGATGTGTGAATCACCCTTGACACTGAAAAAGATATAAAATCAGGGGTTGGCTTTCTCTTTTTCAGAGCTCTTACCCACAGTAGTGGTAGCACATGTGACTCTGGGCCAGCCCTTGTTATTAGCTCCCTGGATGAACCTATGAATCTGTATTTGGTCTGTCTGTCCATGTTTGTAATTTGTTTGTATTTGCTCCGAAGTTCAGGGTGCTGGCTTTTCCCCCTGAACTAAGTGAATGGTATTTGTATGCTGAATTAAAGTAAACTTGTCAACCCCTTAATGTTGCTTTCCTTACTAAAGCAGATCAAAAGAACTTGCGCTTTTGAAACATGCTGGTAGTGTGCTTGTTGTTGGGCTTGTGTTGGTCTTTCGCCCCCACAACAGCCGCTAGCCAGATTGTTGAAACACCCTCAATTTCTAATTCTTTGCCAACACACACACAAAAAGCTTATGTAAATATGTTTGTACAAATAGGTAATTTTCCCTTTTCCTTGATCTCTTTGGGATACAGACCTAATAGCTGTATTGCTGGATCAAAGGGTATAAGCAACGTTATAGGCCTTTAGGTATAGTTCCAAATTGTTCTCCAGAATAGTTGGATCAGTTCACAAATCCATCAACAATGCATTCTTGGAGGGCTAATTTATGGCTTGTTCAATTTCTTTTTCTTACATAGGGTTATTTAAGCACAGCACTTCCTCTTCTGTTAATCTGGATAATTTATATTTTTGTAAATATGCATCCATTTTATTTAGAGTAATGGTTTTACTGGAATATAATTGGGCAAAATGACACCTACCAACTGCTTTAATTTCTTTTTGATTGGTGTTGCATTCACCCTTTTCATTTTTGATACTGGTAATTTGGTTTTCTTTCTTTTTTAGTGAAAAATCAACTCTACATGAAAGGCATCCTGAAAAAAGTATGGATTAGCAATCTGAAGGTTTTTGCAAGTGATAATAACAATGGAAAAAAACTTAATCCACTTCATGATTCTCTCAAAGATATAGATAACAGAAAACCTCCCAGTTATATTTGTGATTTTGGAAAAGCCTTTGGCTGAGTAGAGTGTTAGCGTGCTGAAAAACTCCAAAGCAATTTTTGTATATACTTTGCGGATCCATGTGAGAGTATTGATCCTGGCTATATCTGCATTTGTCCTTACTCTTTTCTCCCAATTGTGGCCAGAATGGCCTTTGTTTTCTTTGAGTGACTCAGCTTACCTCATTGAGCCTTGCTGGGTGCTGGGGCTTGCTCTTCCTGGGCAGGAAGCCCAGTGACCATGGCTGGGAACAGAGAACTTCCTGTGTGATGAGTCATGGGGCTGGCTGAGGGGAGGTGTTGACTCCAGAGCCACGCCCTATTGGGTGTTAACCTAGTCTCTGCTAGGGGAAGGGGCCAACTCAAGAACCAATCGGCCCTGGTCATTCAGGTGGTGCTTGATGATGTCAAAAACTCTATAAGAGGGAGAGGACAGCTTGAAGAGCTCCCTTTCCTTTTCCGGTTGGAGCCAGAGACACCTACAGCCAAAGCTGAAGCAGGAGCTGCCGGTAGCAGAGCTGACCCACGTGCGGAGCAAGGAGTGCTGAACAAGGACTTGTGACCAGTGGGTAATCTTCTTACCGTAGAGGGGAAGCATGTACATGATTCTGCTTTATACCATCATGCTTCGCTGTGCCTTCCTGGTTACTCTTGTGAGGCGGACTTATTGGGCCTGGAAGCTTTTGATCAAAATATCAAAATGGGGATACTGGTTTGTGGGTTGGTTACTGTGGAGGCTAAATATATGCTTTAGTTCTTCTGCCTTCTACCTAGAGAATTCCTTATATCCTGCGGTTCCGAACCTTTCAGACATATATGAGATTCTCTTTGAAATCATAAATTCTGCCTTCATAATACACCAATACAATGAAGGTAAATTCATCCAGATGCTCCTATTTACAGATGTCATTATAGTGATTTCACTAAGCTGCCTAGAAGAGATCTGCAACTTCTCAAAAGAGCATTACCATCCACACAGGATGTAGCAAATGTATGAAAAATATCTATTGCCCAGATTATAGCATTCGTCTCCATGGACAACACATATGGCTTATTTAACAATATGTTTCTATCTTGTACAGACAGTATGTGGACATTGAATTGGACTTAGAGTTCAGCAGGAGAGCAGTGGATTGGTTGATCTTCAAAAAGTTGCAAAAGGCCTTTAATAACCCTGAGCCACCCATGGAAGCAAAAGTAGATGTTTGTAAATACCCATATGCTGCCAGAGTTACTGCATGTCAATGAGATATGAAATAAAACCACCAGTACCACTCTTAGACCTTGGCAAGCATGGCCCTTCCAAGGCTTCATGCTTCCAAGGGCCCTTTATTGTGGAAGACCCCATTCAAGATATGCAAAATAAAATATGACAAGTATGAAATATTTAAAATAAAATTAAATAATTATGAGTGACATATCTAACCAAGCAACTGTCACATTATTTGCATGGGAAGCATTGTACAGGATGTGTAAACATTAGAATATACCTAAATAAAGCCAGAGAGTATTGCCTTATTTGTAAGGGATATGGGAATGTCTGAATACACTTAATTTCACCCAATTATTTTTCTGAATTAGAAGCATCTCCCCATTTCTCACCTGGCTGCACTACTCTGGGACATCTTTGATGTCTCTGCCATGCTCCAGGAATCTGATCTTTGGGAAAACCTCATCACCCTGCAAGATTCCTAACAGCCTTGTTACTCCACCACATGACTGTCTCTACCCACTTGATTAAAGGGTGGGGCCACAAAGCTCCAAGAGAGCAGCTTAGCTCGAAATGTGTCCTTTCCACCTGGCTATATGACCCTGAGGTTACTCCGACTAGTGAACGATGCTCCTGCCTCAGACACTTTCCTCCACTCCCAGCTTTTGAGCTTCCTTTTGTATCTTGTCTTACTTGATTAGAATCAAAATTACTTAAGGTCAGAGATTACCTTTCTTCCTTCTTTTCTTTCCTTCCTTCCTCCTTTCTTTTTTTCTTTCTTTCTTTCCTTCTTTCTTCCTGTCTTTTGTATTTGTATCCCCAACATTTACCACAGTGACTGGAACAAATAGGCATTAAATAAATGTTTACTGAGTATTGAGATGTGATAATTGCAGTTTCTAACAATGCAAGATCCCCTTATGTTGAAAAAAGACCCCAAAATGTTCTGCATTCACCTGAATTGTTCCATTTGTTCCACATTTGCATCGAATCACATTGTTTTTTGTTCTGTCATGAGGCACTTGGAAGCACAGTATTATCTGTTAAAACATTGTTGTGGATGACAATATTAATAATAACAGAATTGCAAGTTTATATGTGCAGCAATGATGTGAATATTTGGGAGGATAGGTGGGAAAATTCAGTCTTCAACCTTCAGTGGTCCTCCATGCTGAATGGAATTTGAACATGAGTTGTTGTGTTGTAAGTCAAATGTAATAATTCATTTTGGTTATGTAAAGTGTTTTAAGTCACAATACTTCTTATGACAAGGTTGTGTTGGTAAGCAAAATGGGCTCTTAGCGCTCAGTTGAACCAAGTGCCCTTGAAGAGTTTGGCCTTTGTTTCCTTGATTGTGTTGTAAGATAATTATTCTAAATCTTCAATGGCAATCAATATACCTCACATGGGTCCACAAATTTTGCAATATATTTTTAATGAAATAGCTTATATAGACAGAGTTTTGATTGTGAAATTGCTTATATAGGCACACATATACACACATACATGCATACGTATATAGTCCATACTCATTCATTCATTAGTTTGTTTGTCCAGGGCCTTGCACACCCTAGGTAAAGCCTTGTGAGTATACATAGAATACTCCCCAAAAATATTCACATTCTAAGTCAAAGATAATCCTTAGATATATTTTTAAAATATGAGAACTATGTGGCCATTTTTTTCTCAGTGCATCATGGAATACAGTTAGTATTGTTAGTAGGTTGGCCATCAACTTGTTTTCTCTCCTCTTTTCACCTCTATTTTCCATTCCAACATTCTCTTTTTTCATGATGAAATTTCACAATTCAAGAGAGGATGGGGATTAGAAGAGAGATGAAATTCCCAAGCAGATGAACTGGTTTCAAATTCTGGTTCTGGTAACTTGCAATTGGTGTGACAACAAACACATCTCTCTACCATTCTAGCTTTCACTTTCTCTTTTGGAAAGTGAGGAGATTTGATGAGGTGATGATTATATCAAAAACTTCTTAACATTGGGTTTTCTCATCCTAGTGTCCTGAAACCAAATCATTTAGGCTTTCCTTCTATGATGGATTACTGGCCAATGGCAGCTCCATGTGTAGAATTTTCTACCTCCAGGCAACCATGTAGGGAGACTTGGGAATTCTATTACTGATGATACCTGATGATATGGAGTGGAAGAACTTCCCATTCACTTCAGATAACTCACAGTTAATCTATCACTGTTTTCTATCTGCTTGCTTCATGTTGAGGAAGAGGACTTGGCACTATTCAAAATGTCTCATGTATTCAAAAGGCACTGACTGATTTAAGTGATACCCTCTTTATTTCATGTCTGGATGCATGTCTGGAGAAGGTAAGAATTGTTGTATGTGTCCAGATGGGAGGGAGGGAGAACATATCCTAGCAGTCTACTGTCCTAAATGGGGTTGACATGGAACCATGCACATATGGGCCTGCTATTGTTTCTTTCCCATAAGACCACTAACATTAATCATTTTCCATTTCCATTTTAAAATATTTTTATTTCATTAATATTTCACAATTGCATGTAAAAACATTTTTAACATTTATTTTTTTAAATTTTTTTTCAAATTCTCTCCATCACTTTAAGTTCAACCAGGACTAAGTTCAACAAGGACATGGGTAAAGAACTATGGTTTATGCTATATTCCTGCAAAAAAGCTTCCTCTTCATTACTATTCTCACAGCCTCCTTTATCTGTTTGTTTCGCAGACTATATATGATGGGGTTCAGGAAAGGAGGTATTACAGAGTAGACCACTGAAAGGACTAAATCTTTAATGGATTCAGAATGTGAAGGTGGATGCAAGTACACATAAAATCCAGAAATAATAAACAATGACACCACAAGGATGTGGGGGACACAGGTAGAAAATGCTTTTCTTTGGTCTTCTTTCACTGGAAACTTGAACACAGTAGAAAATATACGAATGTAAGATGCAGTGATGAAGGCAAAGCAGACAAACCCAATGCCCAGAATGGAGGCTGCTATGGATATCTTATTACGGAAAGTCTCTGCACAAGAGAGTTTGAGTAAAGAGGGGGTGTCACAGAAGAACTGATGGATCACATTGGATTGGCAGAAAGGCAATTGAAATGTATAGCCAGTATGGAAACCTGCATACAGGAAGGCAGTGAGCAAGCATGTCAAGGTCATCTGCATACAGACTTGGGGACTCATGATCATTGGATAGTGGAGTGGGTGGCATATGGCAACATATCGATCACGAGCCATAACAGTGAGTAAAGTAAACTCAACACACGCAAGGAATAGCACAAGAAATATCTGGGCTGCACATCCAGCTACAGAAATAGCCCTGTTGTTTACTAGGGAGTTAACAGATGCCTTGGGGACTGTGACTGATATGTAACAGGCATCTACAATAGACAGATTCCTAAGGAAGAAGTACATGGGAGTGTGGAGGCTCCTGTCAAGAGTAGTGACTACAACAATTAGGAGATTTCCCGTCAGAGTTGCCAAGTAAATGAGTAAGAAAAGTAAAGCATATATAATCTGTAGTTCCCGAATATCAGAAAACCCCATGAGGAGGAATTCAGTTACAATGGTAAAGTTAGACATTTTCAGAATCTTTCATTCAGGGACCTAAAAAATAAAGGAGAAATTAATAAGCAATGACATGCTATCTCAAAAGCCCAGAAGAAATCACGTCATTATTATCCATACTACATCACCTTTACATGGTTTTGACAAGGCCTTTGACATCCATTGGCTTTGAGACTGTGGGTGAATCAGTTAACCTCTTATTACTCTAAGAAATTCTCTAAGAGTTGCAGACAAAGTGTGGATCTACATTGGTAAAAGAAATGTCGTCACCAGGGAGTTCCATATACCAATAAGATCACAGGAGCAGTGCCTGTCTCCATCCCTATGTTGGATGCTTAAAGAGCAAAGTAATGTTTTAGATGTCCCCCACATTCGTTTCCCTTCTTTCCTATAATGCATCGAGTAGCTATTTTTAATTCATCATTGTGAATACTAAATCCACTGACTCAGATCAGAAGCCATCAATTATTTAGGAGGCTAACTTTTATTTTTTTTAATTGTATAGGCTTTCTACATGGAATCTCAATTTATCAGATCTTTCTGAGAATAATCTTTCTGAGAATATATCACAAAGTTCCAAACTTTGTCATCTTGCTTTGCTTTGAATTTAAATTGTCTGGGCCGGGAAATATAGTATGGAAAGGCTGAAAAGGATCTCCAGACGTGCTGTGATATGTACGCTTCTGTTTATGCTAATCCATGGAGAGGTGATCATCTAACATAATATTTCAAAATACAGCCTAGGAATGAGATGCTATAACCTCCTCCAGAAACCATTTCCTCTGCTAAGCTACCTTTGTGCCCAGTGAGTTCTTTCCAACCAAGTTATGAGGCATCATTTTGTATGTGCATATATAGTGTATATATGTGTGTTATTTATCAGTGCCTAATCCTATGTCTGCACATATATGTATGTATATCTACATATGTGTATGTGTACATATGTAGGTATATGCATTGATAGATAGTACACGTATGTATATAGATACATACACACATAGATTTACATTTATATAACACATAGAGTTTATTGGTTCTTGTGTTCTCAGTGAAATAGAAAACATTGATTGTGTCACTGACTTAAATATAATACTTTAGGATCATATTATTTCTCTATTCCAAAATGTGCAGTGGCTCCTATCGCTTCCTGTCTAAAATTCAAACTACTTTCCTTGCAGTGAAGACCTCAAGTCCTGTAAGACCTACTTAAGCTGATGCTCCAGGATCAAATATAAAATCCTCTTTTTAGTGTTCCAAGCCCTTCATAACCTTCTGCCATCCTTACAATCTTCTTATAACTTACTTCCCTCCCACTCCCAGCCTGTACTCTGTAATTTGGTGACGCTGGCCTCCTTACTGATCCTCAAACAAGATACTCCATCTCCCAACTCCGGCATTTTTACTGACCATCCCCCATCCAGCCCACTCTCATTCCTTATCTCTGTCTCCTGGATTCCCTGGCTTCCTTCAAGTCTCAGCTAAAATCTCATCATCTGCAAGCATCCTTTCCTAGTTCTTCATAGTCTTAGTGCCTTCCCTAAGAGACTACACCCAATTTATCCTGTCTGTATATGGTTTGTACATGGTGGTTTTGTGTTGTCTCTCCCATTAAACTATGAGTTTCTTGAGAGAAGGGATTTATTTTGCATTTCTTTGTATCTCCAGGGCTTAGCACAGTGCCTGTCTGGTCCATGATAAGTGCTTACTAAATATTTATTGATTAGCTGACTGACTGAAGTTTTCTACCACGGGGTGCTAACCAATGGGCTTTTTTCCCGAAATGACTGTGTCATTTCTAATGAGAATTTTGTTTAAAAATACATTTTCAACATTTTGGCTACTTTCTCAGTGGTAGACAAAGAAGGTAAAATTTTCCCCTCCCATTACCCTCAACATAGTCCACAGGAGATTGAGAGGGGAAGGATTGCAAGTGAGTGATGGACAGGTAAACAACAAGACTCCCTTAAATCCAGGGACAGAAAGAAAGGGAAGGCATGCAGATCTATTCTCTCCTAATAAACTCTTTGCTCATCTGACTGGTCTCAGCTTATATGCTTTTCATCATATCTAGCCGACAAATTTTCTCCATTTACATTCTGATCACTTTGATTGTCTTCCATTCATAGCAATTAAGCAAACGAGCCATCACAGGCAGCTCCATCATTTGGCTAGTACTGAATAGATTTGGGGGGGAGGTACTTTGTCCTTGCATCCCAGCTACTTGATCTGTTCCTCATGGCTGCTACATCTTTGAAGGAGTCTTTGAAGATGAGATCCCCAGACCTTGCAGTCGTCTGCAAGCAGATGTCCAATAAGTCTCAGTGGTAACACTTCTAGGGGAAAACAAAACTGAGAAGAAGTCCCTCTATCAGGAGGGGCTATTTAAAAAAAATAAATCAATGATACAAAGCAATGCCCATGAGAGAGAGATTGCAAGAAACAATAAATAAATGTGATATAAAACCAAAAAGAAAACACCAATTAAATTTAAAAAGAGACATGAGAGGCCTCAGACACAGGTTTTTCAGGGCAAAATTTTGACCTTACATTGGCCATAATACAGAGAGAAGAGTTCCTCCAAGCCAATCATGAAACTACTTTCTAAATCACTATAGTAGGTAAGAGCCCAAAATCTAATGTTTTGACACTCTTGGTGTCTAGTTTGGGCAAAGGATACATATGGCACTGTATCTGAGGCTATTAATGATGACACATTAACGGAGAGGTGAAAAACAACCAGGGGCTGTGTGTGTCCCACAACACTGTCTAGTTGGCCTGAACCAGATGAAAATGTGTCCCAATTAATTAACCAGATTCGGGGCCCCAGCCCAATTAATTTTATGCTATTAATTCGTTAAGCCAGAACAGGCTATTTTCCCAGGAGAACTTATTCATACTCTATTGTTCTCTATTAAAACCTCTCCTCAATTAATCAATAAACACTCATTGAACACCTACTATGCATCACATGCAATGCTAGGTGGTACTATCATCTGATTAAATAAATCTAAAATTTAATGAAAATGCGGTGCAGAAGACAATGAATTTAGAAATACTCACTATTTTAGAGGTCATCTTGGTGGATCGGTTTTTTATTGTTGAAGAAACTGGGCCATGTGGAATTTCCATGATTTGTCTAGAGTCACAGAGCTAGGAGCTTGCATCTCAGTTGTTTGCAAGTAGTTTCTCCAATTGGATTACAAGATTCTCAAGAGCTGGCATTCTGTTTGCTCTCCTTTTATGCCTAGTGCTTACTGCAGTGTCTGGAACACAGTAGGCACTTAAGAAATGCTAAGACTATATGCTCCCAAAAAGCTAGAGTTATTTCATTCATTGTATTTCTATCTACAACACTTACCACAGTGCCTGGCACATAGAAGGCCTTCAATAAATGCTTGTGGATTAGTTAATTGATCCTGTCTGAGAGTCTCTATTACAAGGAAAAATCCATTGCTATTGAGTCAACCTGGTGATTAACTTCCTAAATTGAGGGACATTGCTCCCCAAACAACACACATCCACCCTGTGACTTTCCTGATCCCCAAACCTTTCTTTTTATTTTAGAGAATAATAGAGTTATACTAGGAAGTTACTTTAGGATCATTGAGCCAAATTCCTACATTTTATAGCTGAGGAGTTGACTTTTGGTCCTCCTGATATGCATTTGAGAACTCACAAGGATTTTCATGGCACTGTCATATTAAAATTGAGCATAATTTAATTTCCTGACCAGCTTAAGCTGTTTCTTATAAAGGAGTTTGGCAGCCCATGGCAGCTGGTCAGCCTGATTCTTTCAGTTGTCCAGAAGAAGAAGAAACAAAATGGTTGGAGAATTCACTTCAAAGCATTAACACACTTGGAGAGGAGGTTTTGCTTTCAAAGATAACTTCAAAGTGCGTATTGTTGAAGAATATGTAGCCAAGATGACATATTTATTGAGTGCCACTAAGTGTCTGTCATTGTACTAAATACTGGGTGTACAAAGAAAGGCAAATAAAATTAAAAATTAGTCCTTACTCTTGAAGAGGTCAGTGTTCAATGGGGGACTCAACAGATTAAAAAAACTATGTCTAAATAAAATAATTACAGTATAAATTAAGAAAAGTCTCAGAGGAAAAGCACCCAGATTATGGAGGACTGGGAAAACCTATTACAGAAGGTGATACTGTGGGTGAGACTTGCAAAAAGGTTAGAGAGGCAAGGAGGCGGACATGATGAAGGAGAAAGTCTCTCATATCCCAAGATCCCTTCAGAAAAGATGGAATCATTGGATTGAAATGGTGGTATTATTTGCAGATTTTTGTCCTAGACCCTCAGATATCACAGACTTACAAAATCATCGAAGGGGCTTGACAATCAGGTGGTCTGAACCATACACAAAAGGAATTCCCACTATACCTGGAAGGGGGTGTCCTGCTTCTGCTTTAAGAGGTATCTACCATATCCTGCTCTAGCCCAGATAAGTTTGACTCTAATTGTTAGCTCATGTTTTCCAACTTCAAGCCTAAACTGGCTTTGCTGCAATTCCCGTAAATGAATCTTGGTTCTGTCCTCTATGAACACTCAGAAAACAATGTAATCTATCCTCCATATTACTGCCCTTCAAATAAATGAAGCATACTTTCACATGACCTCTTTGAATCTCTTGTATCTCTACAAACAATACATGCCCAGTTCCTTCAGCTGATCTTCATATGACATGGACTCCAGTCCCTTCACCTTGCTAGCTGCCCCTTCTCTTATCAACCTTCAACATATCAATACTGAACACCACAATCCAGACGAGTTGACACAAGGGCAGAGTTCAGTGGAGATCACTATCTCCCTATTCTTGGAAGCTCTTCCTTTATTAAAACAATATTATATGACATTAGTGTTCTAGCTATTCACACCCACACTTCTGACCTATGTTAAGTTTACAGTCCGCAAACATCCCCAGATTGTTTTCTAAACAAATTCTATCTAATTTTGCTTCCCTTGTCTTGTATGTTTGAAGGTGAATTATTTTTAATTGATTTATAACAACTGTAAGCATATATTTCAGTATTTAAGAGTCCTTTGCTATGCACTGTTTAATATTTTGAAAAGGACATTTCAGATGTATGGGAAAAAAAGGTAAAGGAACTTGATTTTTATAATATTTAACTATTTTTTGCAGAGAATGGAGATGTTTAGCTTAAAGCAAAGAAGACTTACAGGGGAGGTTAAGAGACTAGTTTTTAAATATTGAATGATTGTTATGTTGAAAAGGAGTTAGATTGACTTTGCTTGGCTCTCCAGGAGAGAACTAGTCTCACTAACCATCTGGAGCACAACCACAAGTGAATAATCAGACTGGGGTATGACCTGGAGCCAATGCCAGTTGGCTGGAGTCATCAGCTCTAGAAACTAAGGATATTTAGCTGAGAGTAGGAAAGTAGGCTTATGGAGATTATGAGGTTTGTGTTCAGATATTTAGACTTTCCCATGGAAGAGAGATTGGAAATTTTCTGCTTATATTCACAGGGAAAACAAAGCTCAGAGTAATGAGTGGAATTGTCAGAGGTGCAGACTGGGGCTTTTTTAAGGACTACTTCTTAATACTTAAAGCTAGTCAGAAAGTGAATGGGCTGCCCTAGAAGATAGTAGGTTCGCTCTCACTTATAATCTTCAAACAAAGGCAGAATAATCATTTTCTTTTGATATTACAAAGGGGATCCATTGGCAGGTAACTGGTCTAGAAGTTCTCTTTCCATCTCTGTCCCATGAGTTGGTGTGCTCTCCTTGTGCCTATCCCTAATTTAATCCTTTTGTGGGCAACCTTTTGTTCTTAACACTTTATGAACTTGATCAATTTGGTCTTTGGGAAAGAGACATAGTGACCATATCTGAGCCAAACTAGAATTTTTTATTCATCTTGGAAAAAAATGAATAAATACCTAATTTAACTCAAATTTATAGAATGTCTTATTGTATACATCAGTGCATTAGAGTTAAATCAAACATTTTGTTTCTCTAATGTGTTTTACTGATATGAAAAATAATCACCTTCTTTGGACCTTCAAATGATCCTCTAAGTTTTTTGGGGGGGAGTGGTTACATTCTTTGAAAAAATCTCCAAGAATAAAATCCTGCAACCTCTCAGTCTCTTGAAGTCCCCACACTTTCCCATGGCCAATTAAATTTGATATCTAGCACATATTAAATATATTTAACTGAAATGTTCCTCCCTCTCCAATGCCAGTTTCCCTTTCCTCTTCCCATTTAAACAAATAAAAATGCAGAGCTACTTCTCATGTTCCCTTACTCACTGATATTGAGAATTGGAGTTACACCTATAAAAGCCAATTTTAAAAGTCCGTAAGATGTGAGAAGCATACAACTATACAAGTTTTCACTAAATGCCAAAGACCTAGAGCTGATTCTGTGAATGAATATGGTCACTAAAGTGGTCTTTGAAAGATGTATCACCAGGACATTAATAGCCAGACTAATAGACTTAATAATAGAGTCACACCAAATCCATCCTTTTACCACTGTGGAAATGCATGAGACATAATTCAAGTAAATTTATAAAAATCTCTATTGCATTTTTTTTTAAGTTTGACACCTCCATGCTCAACATTTTTACGAACTTAAAATAGTGAAGCTTGAAAATGTTGACAAAATTGTAGGGCTCTGATTTCTGCCTTCTTTCTCTTATTGCTTCTTAACATTATGGAAAACATAGTGTCTGTAAGGGACTACCATACTAATCCATTTGACTTAAGTGACTACTTGGTATAATGAAGGAATGGTTTTGATGCTACATGGGTAGGGACACCAGCTTTAGAATCACTGCACTTGGGTTCACATTCAAGATGAGCCACTTCCAATCTGTGCTTCCTTGGAAAGGTCACTTCCCCTCTTGGTACCTTTTCCCTCATTTTTACTGGCCATTTTATTTGGACTGGATGGACTCTATTATTCCTTCAATTTCTACAGCAATGATTCTAACAGACATATACATATTAACCTCTCACCACCCCCTTGAAATTGAGAGATTTGATTTGTTTTTGAAATTCTATAGATGGACTCAGTTTTAATTTTCATCATGCTTCCACTGATATTTCTCTTTCCTTGGATGTACTTTCCTTCTAATCATAAGGAATGAGAGATGAAAATGCATAAAGAAAAGGATAAATAGAAGGACAGAGAAAGAAAAACAAGAAGAAAGGAAAGAAAGTAGGAAAGAAGGAAGGGAAATAGAAAAGATAAAGGAGGGGAAGGGAAGAGAAGAGAATGGAAAGGAAGGAATGAAAGGAGGAAGAAGGGAAGGGAGGAAAAGGAATAAAAAAAGAAAGGAAGGAAGGAGGAAGGAAAGAGGAACATAAATAAATGGGGGAAAATTAAAAAAATCTTCTATACAAACTTACTTGAATTTAACCCGTTGAAGGCCACAGGGTTCTCTACCATTAGCTTCTCCAAATCGAAATGCTCAAAAATGGCATTACAGATTTCATATTACAAAGGACAAGCCTGAAAGAACTCCTCTAGCTGAGGCAGGAGTAGCTGACAATTAGAGAAGATCCTTTGTTGCCTGACCCCTATGATTCTATTCTACTTGGTCAGGAAGAAAGGTTTTTTTTTCAATTTTCCTTATCATATTTGTAACAAAGATTGGACCGCAAACTCCACGTGTTGGCCCCTATAAGCCAATTCCACTTCTGTTACATGTTCCAAGCATTGCCTTGGGAAGAGTGTCCCTGATGTCCAGCAAAATGCAACATCCCAGAGATCATTGCACTGAGGTAATTAATTATCTCTAGGTGGGAAAAGATAAGGTGCCAAATAAAGTTCTCTCAGGAGCACTGGAGTTAAAGAAAGATTAATTAATGTGCATTGTGTAAATAATTATTATGACTGAATGGTTTATCATCTGTCAGAATCTCTCAAAAGAATGAAATAAGCTCCATTTACCCATTATCTAGAAGGCATAAGAGGAGAGGTCCAAAGTGGTAATAGACATGTATGGTTAGTTTGCAACATTTGCATTAATTTCCAGTGGCCACGATTAAAGGTTGGATTGCCATAGAAGTGAGATAGTTTCATAAACTTTGCTATGAAATGTTCTAGAATGTATTTTAATTTCAGTTCCAAATGATCCCTCATTTCCCTTTTGTTCTTCTTTACGAGAGGGTGAGAGAAATGATTATTAATAATTATTAATGATTGGGGGAGATTAAAATTTACCCCTTTTTCTTTTATCCTCTTTTTAAGACCTTAGTCTCTGATGGTTGAGCTAATCTCCTCTTTCCAGACACCACCCTGGTGGGGAAGGCATTGTTCTCTATTCAGATTTAGGCGGGAATTGCTCAAGGCTGGTGGTAACTTAGAAGTAAATGGCATAATCAAAGTTCAGGTCCAGGTCCTCATTGTAATATTCATTCTGTCCTTAATTGTTACCAGTCAAGAGTTCATTGCCACCCTTGGGAACATTCCTCTTCCAATGGGTACTTGAGTCATGAGCCTGGTGATTGTCTTTGGTCTAAGAGAGAGATGGCCAAATGACCATTTTTTTTATTAATAACCATGCTGGCATTATTAAAAAACAATTAAATAACCAGAAATTATGTCTCTCAAACCTTTTTCTAAATGTCACAAGGGAAAAAAGTTAAATAAATATATCCACAAAGTCATAATATCTATAAAATTATACAGTATTATATAATATTTCAAATCCAAAGTCATTTACCAAGAGAAGAGTGGTGTGGTTCAACTTCTTTGATTTGAATTATATGGTCTTTTAGTCTTCCTATATGCCTGTACTATCTTAGACCAAAATAGTATTTTTTGAATTCATATATCATGCTTTATTCAGCTGTTGCCTATTCAATGGGAAAACTATTTGTTTTTAATATGACAAAGAATGTCGCTATGAATGTTTTGTTATATATGATGTAATATACTTTCATTGCTGTAATTAACTTTGTGAGAGATCAGTGAAAATTAAGTTTCCACAGAATAATTAATGAAGTGTCAATTTGAACAAAAAATGGAATAAAAATTAACTAAGGCAAGTGCACCCACCCAATCAAAGAATACCTAGTGGTTTTCTGAAAACCACAAACTGGGGATATAGGCAAAACTGGCCTAAAATGGCCAGATAACCAGGGTTGAAGAGAGAGCTGGGTCGAATAGCTACCACATATGCTTAATTGGCTCCTTGAATATTACCTTAAAAATCCACAGGGAGGAGTTTTCCACCAATTTTGAACATGGGACATATGTTGGGGGGGGGAACATAACAACGAGCAACACGTTAAGGGGTTGACAAACTTACTTTAATTCAGCACACAAATATCATTCACTTAGTTCAGGGGAACCCTGTGCTTTTGCAGCATGCTGGTAACGTTCTTGTTGTTGGGCTTGTTTTGGTCTTTTACTCCCACAATAGCAGCTAGCCAGATTGTTGAAACAGCATAAAGAGATCATAATGTCATAGTACTCTCTACAAGACTAAACACATCTGGAATGCTATGTTCTGTTTGGGTACCATAGTTTACTAAAGACACGGACAGCTTTGAAAACATTTGAAGAGAGTAAATGGAATGATTTAAAAATCTCAAGACCAAACCATGTATTGTTTTAAAAACCTAGGGATGGTCAGCCTAGAAAGGAGAAGAGTGGGGCAGGATAGCTACCTTCAGGTATTTGGAAAATTTCAGGTGAAAGAGTGATTGGTCCACTAAGTAGGTGTACTTGTTTGAGTAGTTTGAGTGGTTAGAGTAGTTTGAAATTATAACCACAGATAAGCCTTTGATTTCTCAAAAATTCTCATTATTTGACTATCTATTGAAATGTAGCTCTTTATATCTTATATTTGTGTTGATTCCTTGAAGAATGTGAATGTGTAAGTCTTATTCATTTTTCCATGTATGACTTCTCTTCTTAGTCTAGTTGCATTTACTTAAAGTGTAAGGTTAGGATAGCTTGAATAAATTAATGGTCAGCTCACCACAATTAAGATGCCTGATACCTTAGTGAAATGAGAGCAAGTTTCAATCAATCAATCTCAATCACAGGCTTGAGTTGAAATCATTCAATCAATCCTTGATTTTAGACTAAAGGATATAAAGTCATAGGAACTAGGATGTTGCGCAGAAATAATGATGAGATTTTGTTGTTGTTGTTCAGTTATGTCCAACTCTTCGTGAAACCATGGACCATAGCCTGCCAGGCTTTCCATCCTCCACTGTCTCCTGAAGTCTGCCAAAGTTTATGTTCATTGTTTCCATGACATCTATGCATCTCATCCTCTGCTGTATCCTTTTCCTTTGCCTTCAATTTTTCTCAACGTCAGGATCTTTTCCAAAGAGTCCTGTCTTCTCATTAGGTGGCCAAAGTATTTAAGCTTTAGCTGCACTATTTGACCTTCCAGTGAATAGCCCCAAGTAATTTATTCGTGGATTGGCTGATTTGGTCTCCTTTCTACCCAATCACTTTTCCAAAGTCTTCTCTAGCATTACAATTTGAAAGCATCAATTCTGTAGTGCTCAGCTTTCTTTTAGTCCAACTCTCACAGCCATACATTGCTACTGGAAAAACCATAGCTTTGACTATAAGCACCTTTGTTGGCAAGGTGATAACTCTGCTTTTTAGTGTGATATACAGGTTTGCCATTGCTTTCCTTCTAAGAAGTAAGCATCTTTTCATTTAAAAACTGCAGTAACTACGCAATGATCTTTGAGCCCAAGAACAAAAAATCTGACACTGCTTTCATTTCTTCTCCTCCTATTTGCCAGAAAGTAATGGGACCAGTTCCCAAGATCTTAGTGGGTTTTTTATGCTCAGCTTTAAGCTAGCTTTTACACTTTTCTCTCTCACCTTCAACAAGAGACTTTATTTATAATTATTTTCTGTCATCAAAGTGGTATCATCTGGCATTTTGTGTGATATATTCTGAATATAAGTTAAATAAATAAGGTGACAATATATAGCCTTGTCATACTTCTTTTTGAATATTAAACCAATCAGTTGTTTTGTATTCAGTTCTAACTCTTGCTTATTGGCCCACATGCAACTTCCTCAGGAGATAAGCAAGATGATCTGGTACTCCCATCTCTTTGAAGACTTGACACATATTTTCATGAACTGCACAGTGAAAGGCTTTAGTGTACTTAGTGAATCACTAGATGTTTTAATGAAAGCTTCTTCTTTTTGCAATGATCCAATGAATGTTGGCAATTCAGGGTCTAGTTCTCTGCTTGCTAAGTGGACTTTAGAAAAACCTGAACACTGATGCTAAGTGAATTGAGCAGAACCAGGGGGACATTGTACACAGTAACAGCCACATTCTGTGATGACTGACTTTGTTAGATTTAGCTCTTCTCAACAACACAAGGTTCTAAGGCAACTCCAAAAGGCTCATGATGGAAAATGCCATTCACATCCAGAGAAAAAATTATGCAGTCTGAATGCAGATCAGAGCATAATATTTTCTCTCTCTCTCTCTTTGTTTTGTTTTGTTTCTTCTTTCTTATGATTCATTCCATTGGTTATACATCTCCTTTGCAACATGACTAATGTGAAAATATATTTAACGTGAATGTGTATAGAGAGCTTATATCAGATTGCACACCATCTTGGGGAGGGGGAGAAGAGGGAAGAGGAGAAAAGCTAAAATTCAAAAGCTTGTGGAACTGAATATTGAAAACTAAAAATAAAAAATTTTTAAAAGATGTTGTATGCTTTCATAGAGCTGATTAACTTTAGCCTCTTCAGCATCAGTGGTTAGAGTCTCCCCCTTTCAGATGTAAGTGGGTCTTTGAACTTTATTTTCCAATCAATTTCCTGATTACATATCAGTATTTTAGCTGCATGGGTAGTCATGGTTAGACTGGGTGTAGATATATGGTTCCACCAGGAATTCAGCAAAGAAGAGATACTATGTCCAAAGGCAATGTCCCAAAAACTTTACAATGGGTAGAAAAAGGACCTCTGATCACTAGAAGCTGGATGTTATTCCTTTGGGCACTACACTCTCTCAGCTTCAAAAGATTTTCCTCCAGATTCTTCTTTTACTTCTGAGAGAGGAGAAGACCTATAGCACGTGAAGTGGACCTCCTTTAGCAACTTCAATGGAGGATGTGGAAAAGAGTTTCAAAGGATCTTCCTTTTATTTTTTTTAAATTTTTATTGTTTTGTTATTTAATATTTTTAGTTTTCAACATTGATTTCCACATGATGTTGAGTAAAAAATTTTCTCCCCATTTCTACCCTCTCCCCCACCCCAAGATGGCATATATTCTGATTGCCCCTCTCCCCAGTCTGCCCTCCTTTCTGTCACCCCACTCCCCTGCCCTTATCCTCTTTCCCCTTGGTTTCTTGTAAGGCAAGATAGATTTCTATACCCCATTGCTTGTATATATTCTTTCCCAATTGTATGTAAAAACAACTTATTTTTGAGCATTTGTTTTTAGATCTTTGAGTTTCAAATTCTACGCCTTCTTCCCTCCCCACCCACCCTCCCTAAAAAGGCAAGCAACTCAACATAGGCTATGCATGTATCATTATGCAAAACACTTCCATAACAATCATGTTGTGAAAGACTAACTTTATTTCCCTCCATCCTATCCTGTTGCCCTTTATTCAGTTTTCTCCCTTGACCCTGTCCCTTTTCAGAAGTGTTTGCTTTTGATTACTTCCTCTCCCTATCTACCCTCTCTTCTATCATCTCCACTCTCTTATCCTCTTCCCCCCTACATTCCTGTAGGGTAAGATACCCAATTGAGTGTGTATGTTATTCCCTCCTTAAGTCAAATCCAATGAGAGCAAGATTCACTCATTTCCTTTCACCTGCCCCTTCTTCTTTTCCAATAGAAGTGCTTTTTTCTATTTCTTTGTGAGATAATTTGCCACATTCTATCTATCTTTTTCTCCTTCTCCCAATATATTCCACTCTCACCCCTTAATGTTATTTTTTAGGTATCATTCCTTCATATTCAACTCACCCCATGACCTCTTTCTATAAATATATATATTCCCCTCAACTACCCTAATACTGATAAAGGTTTTGTGAGTTACAAATATCATCTTTCCATGTAGGAATGTAAACAAAACAGTTCAACTTTAGTAAGTCCCTTATGATTTCTCTTTCCTATTTACCTTTTCATGCTTCTTTTGATTTGTGTACCTGAAAGTCAAATTTTCTTTTCAGCTCTGGTTTTTTCATCATGAGTGCTTGAGAGTCCTCTATTTTGTTGAAAATCCACATTTTGCTCTGGAGTATTATACTTGGTGATTCTTGGTTTTAATCCTAGCTCCTTTGACTTCCAGAATATCATATTCTAAGCCCTTCAACCCCTTAATGTAGAAGCTGCTAGATCTTGTATTATCCTGATTATGTTTCCACAATATTCAAATTCTTTCTTTCTGGCTGCTTGAAATATTTTCTCCTTGACCTGGGAACTCTGGAATTTGGTGACAATATTCCTAGGAGTTTTCTTTTTGCGATTTTTTTCAAGAGGTAATTGGTGGATTCTTTCAATTTCTATTTTACTCTGTGGTTCTAGAATATTGGGGCAGTTTTCCTTGATAATTTCTTGAAAGATGGTGTCTAGACTCTTTTTTTGATCATGGCTTTTTAGTCTAATAATTTTTAAATTATCTCTCCTGGATCTATTCTCCAGATCACTGGTTTTTCCAATGAGATATTTCACATTGTCTTCCATTTTTTCATTCTTTTGGTTCTGTTTTATAATGTCTTGATTTCTCATGAAGTCAATAGCTTCCACTGGCTCCATTCTAATTTTTAAGGCTGCATTTTCTTCAGTGTTTTTGGACCTCTTTTTCCATTTGGTTAATTCTGGCTTTTAAGGCATTCTTCTCCTCATTGGGTTTGTGGAGCTCTTTTGACATTTGGGTTAGTCTATTTTTTAAAGTGTTATTTCCTTCGGTATATTTTGGGTATCCTTTAGTAAGTTGTTGACTTTTTTTTCATGATTTTCCTGCATCCCTCTCATTTCTATTCCCAATTTTTCCTCTACTTTTCTTACTTGCTTTTCCAAATCCTTTTTGAGCTCTTCCATGGCCTGAGACAAGTTCATGTTTTTCTTGGAGGCTTTTGATGTAGATTCTTTGACTTTGTTGACTTCTTCTGGCTGTATGTTTTGATCTTCTTTGTCACCAAAAAAAGTTTTTATAGTCTGAGTCTGAGTCCTTTTATGCTGCTTGCTCATCTTCCCAGTCAGTGACTTGACTTTTGAGCTTTTGGTCAGTATGTGACTGGTTTCAGAGTTGAGACTGCTTTATCCTTAGCTTCAGGGGCCTTGCACTTCTCTTTGTACTTCTATTCATCATTTCTTTCTCTGGATGCTATGTTCTCCATTATAACAATGCCAGTTTCAGTGCTTTAGCGGAAAGCTTACTGTCCTGATACCCAAGGACCTTACTTTGAACACCAACCCTACCATTTCTTAACTATGAAACCTTAGAGTAATTCACTTAACCTACATGGGTTCCAGTTACTCAATTTCAAAATCCTCAGATACTTATTAACTGCGTGAGTAAGTCACTTCACCTTGTTTGCCTCTTTCCTCATCTGTAAAAAGAGCTGGAAAAGGAAATGGAAAATAACTCCATTATCTTGGCCAAGAAAACCCAAACTGAGTCATGAAGAGTCAGTCACAACTG
Organism: Trichosurus vulpecula; assembly: GCF_011100635.1. Classification (NCBI taxonomy): domain Eukaryota; kingdom Metazoa; phylum Chordata; class Mammalia; order Diprotodontia; family Phalangeridae; genus Trichosurus; species Trichosurus vulpecula. The sequence continues at coordinate 10,325,780 of NC_050574.1, read as the reverse complement.
AAATGACTAAACAACGAAATCTAGATGTATATATTCACATATGGACACATATTTATACACACATGAAACTGTGTCATTCTCCCCGCCACCCCATGCCACCGCACTCCCATTGGGAGTAAGAAAAGGGTGGACGTTTAGGAAGAAGAGAGTATGGTGCACAGTCACTGAGGCAACAATTCTTCCCTTCTGTTACCTAGTAGTATATGAGCTGGAATTAGGAAGTCCTGAGTTTGAATCCAATCCCAGACACTGAGGGATCTTGGGAAAGTCACTTCACCTCAATTTGCTTCAGTTTCCTCAACTGTAAAATGGTGACAATAAGAGCATCTACCTGCTGGAGTTGTGAGGATGAAAGGACGTAATATTTGTAAAACACTTAGCACAGTACTTGGCACGCAGTAGGTACGATATAAATGCAAACTATTAGTATTATTACTCTTACTATTATGAACATCATCATCATTATCCTGCTACAAAGAGGAGAAATGAATCAGAGGATAGGAGGCTACCAAAATGGAAAGCCCTGGTCTCAGCTGTCCCCTAATGGGAAACGGTAGTTGTTGTCAGGGTGGATTCCATTCCTGCCCTTTTCCTGGTTGGGAGGGACAGAAACAAATTACAGTCAGACAACTTTACTCTTTGCAAGGCCATCTAGAGATTGCAACTGGAACTCAGACAGTGAGTGGTTGTCAGTCACATACTCTGGAAATAGGACTTGCTAATGTTTATAGAATGCTTTAAAATCTGCCAAGCCCTTTATATGCATTGACTCATTTGACTCTCCCAATAATCCTAAGAGGTAGGCACTATTATTATTCCCAATTTATGGATGAGGCTAAAGGAGGGTAAATGACTTGCTTAGGTTGAAGCATTTAGAAAATCAGAGAAAAGATTTTTAACTCAGTTGTTCCTACCTGGAAGTCCAGGATTCTATTCACTAAACTACCTAGACATATTGCCCTTCATTTCCAATTCAAAGTTGATGGAAGGCCTAGGAAAGTCCTCAGTATCTTCATACTCACTGGTCCTCTGTTCAAACCCTGAGCTCCTCAATAGCTCAGGCTAGTTCTTCATAGGTCACATGGATTGGATTGAGGGAGACAGCTGCTTGAGCTCAGTATTTTCAGGTCCACTTGTCTGCTCTCCAAGTCCTGAACTTAAGAATGCTCTGGACTGTTCACCACTATTGACAACACTCAATGAGGTAAGCTCTAATGTCTTCTTTCCTCTTGCCACCTTCACAACTAATGTTCAGAAAAGAAGGAAATACTGCTTTCTTTCTTCAGGACTTCCCTTTGTGATGAATGAAATGACTAAGACTTCAGCTCCTGAGTATTTCAATTCATTAAGCAATGCAAGGCAATTGCCTAATGAATTGGGACCAGATCTCTTCCTCAGCTTAGGACTGGACCCATAATTGAATAGAAAGGGAAGTGAACTAGTTCCACAATTGAGTCACAAGATGGAGTCGGTACGGTTCACTCAATTCTGAGGATTGATCACTTGCTGTCCTGATCCTCTCATTTCCCTCAATTTCCTCACTCTTTAACCTCCACCCCCATCTAGCTGGGATACAACCCTTAGAATGGTTTGCCCTAGATATGTGCATTTTCTTAGTTGTTATCATTTTCTCCTTCTTTTGATACATTATATTTCTTAGTGTAGAGTTTGTTTTTACTTACGTATGTGCAGATTGTCTTCCTCAAATATAATGTAAGCCTCTAGAGGGCAGGGAGTATTTAATTTTTTTTTGTCTTTCTTCCCAGTTATCTGCAAATTTCTTTTTCTTTCTTGGGGACCCCTTGAACACCCATGGTTTACTTATCATCTTTATGGATGGACTCCTTAAAATCTATACACAGACACCCACTGTCCCCCACTTTAAAAACTCCTGTCCTAAAGGAATTGAGCTTAAAAGCATCAATAAACACTCTTCCATAATAAAAGATTCATGCAAAACATAGAAAGCAGGGCAGAGCCAAGATGGCACTGTGAAAAGAGCTCTCTCACAAATTCTGTCAGATAAATCTAAAAAAGTGAATCTGAGCAGATTTGAGAGAGTTAGAGGCCATAACTAGACTGAGAGGGGTAGGAGCACCGAGCACACGGATCGGCACCAGACCAAACCAACTGGGAACATCGGAGGAATCCAGCCAGCATGTTGGTCTGGGAGAGCACTGGGTGAGCAAAATGCAGGAGCAGGAACAGGCCCAGAGTTGACATACCAGCTATGGCTGCAATCCAGCCCCAGGCTTCCCAGCCCAGGATGGGAGTCTGTCAGAGCACAGAACCTGCTGCCGCAGGAGCAGCTAGCCTGGAAGCCTCCAAACCCAGGCAAACACAAGGACACCAGACCAAACCAACTGAGAACAGCAGAGGAATCCAGCCAGCCTGCAGGCCTAGGAGAGTACTGGGTGAGCAAAATGCCAGAGCAGGAACAGGCCCAGGGTGTAAGTACTGGCTACAGCAGCAATTGAACCCCAGGACTCTTGGCCCAGGACAGAAGTCTGTCGGAGCACAGAGCCTGCAGCTGCAGAAGCAGCTAGCCTGGAGGCCTCCAACCCACAGTCTGAAGGTTTGAAACTCTCCTTGTTGGACTCCCGCTACCCAGGATGTGCAGGTAAAACAGCTCATATCCCTCCCTCGAGTAAACCCAGATAATAAAACCTCAGGAGAAACAAAGGAGCCAGAATGGGCGGGGAGGGGGGCTTCAGCATTGAGAGAAGTTGGGGAAAGGGCCCGTCCTGTGGTGGCAGAAGGAGACTAGTGCAGGAAGAGAGGTGGGTCAGCAGCCCTCACCTAGGCAGAACAAAGAGAGTAACTGAGCCCCAGGAGGTGGAGCTAACTAACAGAAATGCCAGGACCCTAGGCTTAGCTTTGCACAGACAGGGGAAGTGGCAGGCACCATCACAAACATGAGCTGAGACCACCCCTGCTGTAGAACAGTCCTGGGGAAGAGGAGATTCCCAGCAGGCAGACCACCCCTCCCCCATACCTCACAAAAACCAGAAGCCATAGCACATAAAGATAGATCCCAACACAAGAAACTTAGGACAGAGCCCCCTGAGGGATCCACTTCAGAAAACAAGAGGGGAAAAAAAACATCATGACAAAGAATTGTAAGAAGCTTTCAAAGATGATTGACTCATATTATGGAGACAGGGAAGTCAAAAATACCAATTCAGAAGAGGACAGCATGGACACTACACCCACATCTGAAACCTCAAAACAGAAAGTGAACTGGTCTCCAGACCAAAAAGCATTCCTGGAAGAACTCAAGGAGGACTTTAAAAACAAAATTAGGGAGGTAAAAGAAAAAATGGGAAAAAAGGAAAAAAAGTTCATTGAGGAAAACAAATTTTTAAAAGGTAAAATTGAGGAACTGGTTAAGGAAAATCAGAATATAAATGCAAAAATGTCTCATTGAAAAGTAAAATCAACAAAATGGAAAAGGAGTAGAGAAGACAAAGGAAGAAAACAAAACATTAAAAATTAGAATTGGGCAAGTAGAAGCTAAAGACTCTATGAGACATCAAGAATCACTCAAACAAAATCTAAAAAATGAAAAAAAAAATGAATAAAATGTGAAATATCTGATTGGAAAAACAACCGACCTGGAAAATAGATCCAGGAGAGACAATCAAAGAATTATTGGTTTACCTGAAAGCTATGATGATAAAAAAGAGCCTAGACAGTATCTTCCATGAAATAGTTAAAGAAAATTGCCCGGAGGTCCTAGAACCAGAGGGTAAACTGTCATCGAAAGAATCCATCAATCACCCCTGGAAAAAGATCCCAAACTGAAAACTCCAAGAAATATTATAGCCAAGTTCCAGAACTACCAGGTCAAGGAGAAAATATTGCAAGCAGCTAGAAAGAAACAATTCAAATATCACAGAAATACAGTCAGGATCACGTAGGATCTTTCAGCTTCTACATTAAATGACAGGAAAAATTGGAATATGATATTCTGAAAGGCAAAGGAGCTTGGACTACAACCAAGAATCAACTATGCAGCAAAATTGAGCATAATTTCCCAGGCAAGGAGATGGACATTCAGTGAAGTAAAGGAATTTCAGACCTTCCTGATGAAAAGGCTAGAGCTCAATGGAAAATTTGATATCCAAAGACAAATATGTCTCAAGAGAGACATAAAAAGGTAAAGGGGGGAAAAACCCTAGTTAATAAGGCTAATTAATTACATCCTTATATAAGGTAATTTTGTTTTATATATGTTTGAGATATAGATAGATAGATAGATGTCAATCTTGAGAATAATATACTTATTATGACAATTGAAAGAGATATTCATAGACTGGATGCCAGTATAAAATAACAGATATAATGATAAAAACTATAATTATAGAGATATAAAGAGATGGTTCTGTGAGAAGAGGTAAGGAGCTAGTAGAAAAGGGTAAATTGCATCACATGAAGAGGCAAAAAACCATATTTTAATAGATGGAAAGAAGGGAGGGAGAAGAGCAGTATCTGAGCTATACTCTCATCAAATTTGGCACAATAAGGGAATAATATACCCTGATAAGTGTAGAAAACTAACTTGCCCTACAGGCAGTAGGAGGAGAAAGGGCAGAAAAAAGGGAGGGGGGTAGTCAGAAGGGAGGGAAAAAGTAGCAAGTGGAAAACAGGAAGACAAGGGAGGGCAATCAAGAGGGAGAGTAAACTGAGGAAGGTGCCAGTCAAAAGCAAAACTTGTTGAGGAGTGGAAAAGGAAAGGGAGAAATAAAAGCATAAACAGGGGGGAAGTAAGATGGAGAAAAAGGCACAGATAGTAATCATAACAGTCAATGTGAATGGGATGCATTCCCCCATAAAATGGAAATGGATAGCAGAATGGATTAAAAAACCATAATCCTACAATATGCTGTTTACAATAAATATATTTGAAATAGAGGAAAACATACAGGGTAAAGGTAAAAGGCTGGAGTAGAATATATTGTGCTTCAGCTAATGTAAAAAAGCAGGGGTAGCAATCCTAATCACAGACAAAGCAAAAGCAAAGATAGATCTAAAGGCACCACAAACAATGAAGCAATATCATTGTTTAACATATATGCCCCAATTGGTACGGCATAAAAATTCTTAGAGTAGAGGTTAAGGTAGTTACAGGAAGAAATAGATAGCAAGTAATAATGGGAGAACTCAACCACCCCTATCTGAACTTGATAAATCTAACCTCAAAATAAATAAGAAAGAAGCTAAGGAGGTGAACAGAATTTTAACAAAGGCAGATATGATAGATCTCTGGAGAAAACTGAATGGGGATAAAAAGGAATATACCTTTTTTTCAGCAGTACATGGCAAATACTCAAAAATTGACCATGTACTAGGGAATAAAAACCTCACAATCCAGTGTAGAAAGGCAGAAGTAGTCAAAGCATCACCATGAGACCATGATGCAATAAAAATTATTTGTAATAAATTACCAGGGAAAAATAAGCTAAAAATTGGAAACTAAATAATCTAATTCTAAAGAATGAGTGGGCCAAAGAACAAATCAGAGAAACAATTAATAACTTCATTCAAGAGAATGACAATGATGAGACAACATACCAAAACTTATGGGATGTGGCAAAAGCAGTTCTTAGGGGAAGTTTTATATCTCTAAATGCTTACATGGAAAAAAATAGAGGAAAAAGCAGATCAATGAACCGGTCCTGCAACTGAAAAGGCTAGAAAAAGAACAAATTGAAAATCCCCAATTAAATACCAAATTAGAAATACTTAATATCAAAGGAGAGATTAATAAAATTGAAATCAAGAAAACTATTAAATTAATAAATAAAACACAAGAGCTGGTTTTATGAAAAAAACAATAAAATTGATAAACCTTTGGTCAATTCGATTATAAAAGGAAAGAAGAAAATCAAATTACTAGCATCAAAAATGAAAATGGTGAATTCACCTCCAATGAAGAGGAAATTAAAACAATAATTAGGAATTATTTTGCCCACCTGTATGCCCCAAAATTTGACAACCTTAGGGATATGGATTAATATCTACAAAAGTATAAATTGTTCAGGTTAACAGAAAAGGAAGTAAAATTCCTAAAAAGAGCCATCTCAAAGAAAGAAATTAAGCAAACCATCAATGAACTCCCTAGGAAAAAATCTCCAGGGTCAGATGGTTTTACATGTGAATTTTACCAAAGATTTAAAGAACAATTAATTCCTATACTTTATAGACTATTTAGGAAGATAGGTGAAGGAGTCCTACCAAATTCTTTTAATGAAACAAATATGATACTAATACCTAAACCAGGAAAAGTCAAAACAGAGAAAGAAAATTATAAACCAATTTCCCTAATGAATATTGATGCAAAAATTTTAAATAAAATATTAGCAAAAAGATTGCAGCAACTTATCATGAGAATAAGACACTGCAACCAGGTATGATTTATTCTAGGAATGCAAGGCTGGTTCAATATTAGGAAAACTATCAGCATAATTGATCATATCAACAACAAAACTAGCAGAAACCATATGATCACCTCAACAGATGCAGAAAAAGCCTTTGACAAAATACAACACCCATTCCTATTAAAAATGCTAGAAAGCACAGGAATAAATGAAGCCTTCCTTAAATTATAAATAGCATCCACTTAAACCATCAAGAAGCATTATTTGTAATGGGGATAAGCTAGATGCATTCCCAATAAGATCAGGGGTGAAACAAGGATGTCCATTATCACGCCTACTATTCAATTTGGTACTAGAAACATTAGCTGTAGCAATAAGAGAAGAAAAAGAAATTGAAGGAATTAGAATAGGTAAAGAAGAAACTAAATTATCGCTTTTTGCAGATGATATGATGATTTACTTAGAGAATCCTAGAGAAGCAAGTAAAAAATATTCTAAATAATAAACAACTTTAGCAAAGTTGCAGGATATAAAATAAACCCACATAAATCCTCAGCATTCCTGTATATTACTGACAAGCCCAACAGCAAGAGATAGAAAGAGAAATTCCATTCAAAGTTACTGTAGACACTACAAAATATTTGGGAGTCTATCTGCCCAGACAAATCCAGGGCTTATATGAACATAATTATGAAACACTTTTCACGCAAATAAAGTCAGACCCAAATAAATGGAAAAATATCAGTTGCTCATGGTTAGGCCGAGCTAATATAATAAAAATTACAATTTTACCTAAATTAATTTATTTATTCAGTGCCATACTAATCGAACCACCAAAAAATATATTTTACAGAGCTGGATAAAAGAATAATAAAATTCATCTGGAAGAACAAGAGGTCTAAAATATCTAGTGTATCATTGAAAAGAAATGTTAGGGAAGGTGGCCTAGCCATACCATATATTAAACTGTACTATAAATCAGCAGTCATTAAAACTACCTGTTACTGGCTAAGAAACAGAGCCATGGATCAGTGGAATAGGATAGGTATACAAGACACAGTACTCAACGACTGTAGCAATCTACTCTTTGATAAACCCAAAGAATCCAGCTTCTGGGCTAAGAATTCAGTATTTTACAAAAACTGCTGGGAAAATTGGAAAATGGTAGGGCAGAAACTGGGCATAGACCAATATCTTAACCATATACCAAAACAAAATCAAAATGGGTTCATGGTTTAGGAATAAAGACTGATACTATATGCACTATACACAATTTGGGAAAGCAAGGAATAGTTTACCTATCAGATTTATGGAAAAGAAAAGAATTCATGACCCAACAAGAGATAGAGAGCATTACAAAATGCAAATGGATAATTTTGATTACATTCAATTGACACATTTTTGCATGAAAAAGTCGATGCAACAAAGATTACAAGGGAAGCAGAAAATTGGGAGAAAATCTTTACAATCAGTGACTCTGATAAAGGCCTCATCTCTAAAATATACAGGGAAATGACTCAAATTTATAGTAATACAAGTCATTCCCCAGTTGAAAAATGGTCAAAGCATATAAACAGACAGTTTTCAGAGGAAGAAATTAAAGATATCTATAGGCATGTGAAAAAATTCTCGAAATCACTACTGATTAGAGAAATGCAAATCAAAACAATTCTTAGGTACCACATCTCTCTTGTCAGATTGGCTAAAATGACAAAACAGGAAAATGATAAATGCCAGAGAGGATGTGGGAAAATTGGAACACTGTTACATTGCTGGTGGAGTTCTGAACTGATCCAGCCATTCTGGAGAGCAATTTGGAACTATGCCGAAAGGGCTATAATTATGTTCCTATCTTTGACCCAGCAATACCACTTCTAGGGTTGTATCCCAAAGAGATCACACAAGTGGGAAAAGGACCCACATGTACAAAAATATTTATAGCAGCTCTTTTTGTAGTAGCAAAGAACTGGAAATCAAGGGGATGTCCATCAATTGGGGAATGGCTGAACAAGTTGTGGTATATGAAGGCAATGGAATACTATTGCGCTATAAGAAATGGAGAAGATACAGACTTCACAAAAACCTGGAAAGACCTGCATAATCTGATGTTGAGTGAGGGGAGCAGAACCAGGAGAATATTATACACAACCACAGATATATGGATTCTGTGATGACCAACCCTAATAGACTTTGCACTTCTCAGCAATGCAAGGTGCAAGGACAACTCCAAAGGACTCATGGTGAAGAAAGCTATCTACATCCAGAGAAAGAGCTATGAAGTATGAAGGCAGACTGAGGCACACTGTTTGCTCTCCTTTTTTTCCCTTTGTTTTTTTTTCCTCTTTTGTTTGGGTTTTTTTTTTGGTTTTGTTTCTTCTCTCTCCTGATTCATTCCATTGGTTATAATTCTTCTTTACAACTTGACTATTGTGTAAATAAATTCAATGCAAAGTTATATGTAGAAGATATATCCAATTCCATGCCATCTTGGGGAGGGACTGGGAGGTGGGGGAAGAAAACCTGGAACTCAAAATTATGTGGAACTGATGGTTGTAAACTAAAAATAAAAAATCTTAATTATAAAAAATCATAGATGCCCTGGGATGGGGGAGGGGAATCTCCTAAGCCTCTTCTTCAACAGAGCTGAGCAGGATGGAATGAGTGTCTATTATCACCACCTGCTGGTTAAAATTTCTCTACTAAGCCACAAGGCATAAGAAACTCTCCAAATTGGTACTTTGTCCCACTCCACCTCATGTTCTTCTTTCTTTCTCAAAGGTTGAAGATAGGATTAAATATTTCATCTTATTTTCCTCCTTTTCTTTTTTTCTTTGAGTAGATGTGAACTGTCTATGGCCTCATGTTTAAGCAGACCTTCCTAGTTCTAAGACATGTACCAATAAATTATGGCCCTTATTACAGGAATCTGTATTGGTGTCTCACAGTTTTTTAGTATTATGATTAAGGATTATGTTTAAATTACATTGGGACATATTTTCAGTGGTTTTCATGCCCAGTGTTTATTCAATAGCTCTCTTCCCAGTAGTCCTTGTACTCAGTGATTCAACCAATTTGATTGTGAGTTAATGAGCTTATGTCCTGAGTCAATGTTCTGAGAGATTTCATATTATCTCTCTGTCTCCCTCTGTCTGTCTCTGTCTCTGTCTCTCTGTCCCTTTCCAAATATAGATATAGATATGTAGATGTGGATATAGTTGTCCCGCCTTATCCAGGGGCCGTACTATTCCAAGAGGCCCAATGGATCCCTGAAACCAGGGACAGTACTGAATTCTACAGATAAAGTTCTCAGTTGAACTTTTAACACCTATGTTAACTTTACTGTATAGTCATGTGCTCTCTCTCTTCTCTCCTGCCCTTGGTTAGGACCTCCAGGGCCTCCCAACCCCTTAATTACAAAAATTAAAAATTAAAAAATTAAAATCCTCCAAGTGATGTAGAAGAACAGACCAAAGGAGAGGCCACCTGTCATGGCCACCAAATAGAGCTTTGCCCCTCTGAGCCCTGTCACCAGAGTGTACAGTCTCCCTGTGTCTGTCTTTGTGGTGATAATGTGATTAAAGATCTTTCTGGCCTATTCAATAGGCCTCAGGTGGGGCCAGTTAAGAGAAGCCTTATTAGAGGCAGGCCTACACCTTTGTGATGTCAATCAGTGATTAAAAATCTTTCCCACACCCTTTTGGGAAGTAAATGCTAAGACTCAGGCCCACACCCTGGCATGAAGCTCTAGGGTCCTAAAAAGAGTATATACACCCAGAAGGTAGCCATTGAGAACAGATAATTCAGAATCCAGCCCAAGGAGGAGAAATAAGAAGTCCAAGACTACAAAACTGCAGAAAAAATGCAGAGCAGAGAGGGGAAACCAGGGAATTGTAGAGACCAGAGAACTGAGAGGGAAGAGAATACAAGCAAGCAGACAGTTAGGATTAGTGACTTTTTATGGGGAGGCTCCAGTAGGGAAGAAGGTTACAGGATGACTTGGTTCTTTGCTACAATACTGTGTTATAATTTTCTTGTTGCTACATTGAGGTGGGCTTACTGGTTTTGGAAGATAATTACTGCTATATCAATTTGGAGTTATTGTTCTTGCGGTTGTATCCTCTGGTGTCTAAATAAATGTTATACTTCCTCTGCCTTCTACCTACATAGTTTTTCATAGTTTGCAATTCTGAACCATACAGGCATGTTCATGGTCATCCTTGAGGTCATCAGTCTTGCCTTACTGATAAAGGTTTCTATTGATGGGCTCTTGCATATGGCATGACCTCTAAATGTCAATGAACCATGTGCTGGTCCTCTCCCTCTATGGGAACAAGGCCCCCTTCCTGCTTCCCTTATTTCCCTGGAATTCATGGTTGATTATAGGTTATGGCAACAGTGGAAAACAAAACCTCAGATAAAGGTGGAGTACTGAATATATCAGTGATAGAATGTGGAGCTGGAGTTTGGAAGACTGAGCTTCCTGAGTTTAAATCTGGCCTCAGACACTTAGTAGTTGTGTGACTTTGGGCAAGCCACTTAACTCTATTTGCCTCAGTTTTCTCATCTATAAAATGAGCTGGAGAAGGAAATAGCAAACCACTCCAGTATCTTTGCCAAGAAAACCCCAAATGGGGTCACTGAAAGTCAGACATAACTGAAAAAAAACTGAAACTGTGTGTATTTATTTGTTTGTTTATACACACATATGTATGTGTAAATATATATATAGTGTGTGTGTGTATACATATATACACACATATATATATGTGTGTATATATGTATATATATGTATGTATGTATGTACGTTGTCAACCTGAAAGTTTGGTTAAAAGAGGCAAATAGGCTAGGTGAGATATATATATATATATATATATATATATATATATATATATATATATATATATATATATATATATATATATATATATATGTATGTATGTATACACACACACACACACATTGAGATATATATATATATATACACACACATATATATTGAGATATATATACACACATATATATTGAGATATATATATGTGTGTGTATATATATACATATATATGTGTGTGTATATATATATAATTTATTCCCTTAAAGCTAGCAGAATGTATACATGCATGAAGCCAGACAAAATCTGACTGCCTGAAAAAAGGAATGAGAAGGCTTAAATACATTTTGGAACCATCCCAATTCAGGGTAGCTGTGTCACTCAAATTTATGATCTCCAAATATGTTTAATCATGGTATGAGAAAGGAATTTTCTTAATTGAATAGGTGACAAATACAATAAGGTAAGTGAGTTGACAAAGGGACAATTGAAATTATGGCCCAAGACATCTGTGTTTTCTTTACCATTAACATACCATAACATAGTATATGTCCATAAAACATTAAGATAAGAAAAATTCCAATTATTCAAGATAGTGTCTCAAGTTAAGGTTCTCATCCTCAATGGCCATAAACATAGGAAAAATGCTCTTAGTCAAATCCATCAGGCCTTGTTGACACAGGAAAAGGCATTCTGAGTTCACTCAAAGAGCAAGGCATGTCTATTCTGCAAGAAAATGCAAGGCATTATGGTAGATTAAGCTCAGAGTGGGCCATAATGTCTCTCCTGATTGGCCAATCCAGGTTGTAAGCTTTTCTCAGATCTTGGGGGTTCAAAATGTTTTAGGGAGGGGTCTACAATGTATATGTATGTATATGTGTATGCGTAAATGTGTCTATATGTATACACATATATGTAAGTGTGTGTATAAATGTATCTATATGAATATACACATATATACGTGTGTGTGTATGATTAATTGCTTCATGGAAGTCAGCTTTGTTAATTCTCTATAACCAGTCTAAAGATCTTGACCCCTTCACCAAAGTTTGGGGTGCTGCCTATAATAGCTGAAGGAGACTTTAAGTCCCCTGCTTCTAGCAGGCTAGTTCATATAACCAAACCTCAGAAAATGCTGGTTACTCCTTGTGTTTGAGTTCCAGACATAGAGATAGTGGTGAAAACTATTAATTGGTCCAGTTATGTTAAGGGCCTAATTAGATGAGAACTCTCTGAGTGTACCAGCCAACTTTTAATGAGCCTTGCTGAAGTTGGGGCCCTGAGGAGTTTTTGTAAATATTCTGCCAATTGGCCAAGTAACAAACATTAACGAGTCTCTCGGGTGACTGAAAGGTAGTTATTTTTTCATTTCAGCAATTGGAGGGTAGGTCAGTCCCAGAGAGCTCATGGTCCTGTGATTAGCAATTCTGCCTGGTTCAAAGTTTTGCCTTAGGCTCTGGGCATGGGACCAGAGTCTCAGAGCACTGAACTTTCTTTCCAAACAATTCCAGTTGCAATTAGCAGGACTGATCTCCTTCTTTAGCAGGATGCAATCTCTTGGGGTCAGGCTATCTTCTTCTTGTCAAAACAGATTGATTCAAATACAGCCTGAAAAGAAATGGATTCTATCTAGAGAGACCCAGATTTTTTTTAACTTGTCAAAAGGTTGTTGTACTCTCTTACAGACATAATTGAGTCTAATAGATAAGAATACCTTTCGGGATATTGATCTAGGACTCTGGTCAGATTTAATAGGGCAATGTGGTTCAGTAGCAACAGTCCAAGACTTGGAGTCAGAAATTCTGGATTGAGTTCTGGTTCTGTACTTAGTCACAGTGAACAAAGCACTGTAATTCTGAGCCTCAGTTACCATATGTGAAATGTAATACTACTGTTACTACTAACCTTGGACGAGTGTTGCGGAGAAATTGCTTGGAAATTGAAAGTGTTTTATAAACATTATTTATTACTATCAAACGGGCTACTGATTGTACTCTGCAACCTTAAAGTGCTATATAAATTTTAACGGCTGTTATTGTATTTTGTTATTAATATCATATTTATAATTTTATGTTATATAATTTATAATATTTATTATATTTTATAAAAGGAGATCCAAAGTTACCCCAGCCTAGATAACTTTAGTAAAATGAGTGTTGCTACCATTTATGTGGCACTGAGGTTTTCGAAGGAATTATGCACTTGTTCATTCCTTAACTTAATAAATATATCACCTACAGCTGTGCACAGTGAATAGAGTGCTGGACTTGGAATCAAGGGTACCTGGGTTTGAATCTTGCTTCAGAAACATAGGGTAACTTTGAGCAAATGATGACTTCTCTAAACCTCATCTTCCTCCTCAGTGAAATATGTGGGATGGACACAATGATCTCTAAAGATTTTTCCATCTCTAAACACGACCCTATGATTTGAGTACTATCTACTCAGTGGAAGCTTTTGGGCCAGGTACTGAAGGGCATCTGGGTGGCTCAGTGGATACAGTGCCAGGTCTGGAGTTCAAATACAGCCGCAGATGCTTACTAGCTGTGTGACCCTGAGCAAGTGACTTAACCTATGTTTGCCTTAATCCACTGGAGAAGGAAATGGCAAATCATTCCAGTATCTTTGCCCCCCACCACCCCCCCCAAAAAAAACAACCACTCATGGACAGCATTGGCATCCTATGGTCCACAAAGTCACAAAGAGTTGAACATGACTGAATGACTGAACAACAAGAGGATACAATTCTGATTTCCAAGACATGCTCTTGTCTTCAAGAATTGTCCCATCTACTTGAGGAGATAAGACATGCACACAGTCCCAAAATACAAAATGGAATCTCATTCATGTAAAATAATGGATATCATCCAAGTACAACAAGGGTCACGAAGAGGGAGAAAGTACTTCCATTTGACAGATTCATGAAAGTTTCCTTGAAGAGGTGGCATTTAAACTGAGCCCTGAGAAATAGTTGAAAATTTCACAATGTGGAGATGACAGGAGGATTCCCTGAGCCAGAGTGGATATTAGGAGCAAAGGTAGGGGATGGGAAAGTCCATGGCATGTTCAGAAATTAATCAGTGTTGTAGAGAGTATATGGAAGTGAGTAGTGACAGATAAAGCTGGAAACACAGGTTGGTTGTCATGAGATGGAATACCCAGAATGACAGGCTTGTTTCAGACTTGTTACCAGGCAATGGGAGGCATTAAAAGGTTTTTGATTGAGGGGAGGCATAAGACGATTAACCTGATAGTAGTGTAAACATCAATTTGCAATATGAGAGACTAATCACGAGTCTGTTGATATAATCCAGGCAAGACAATGAGGACCAGAATAAGGAAGATGAAAATAAAAATTTCCAAGAAGGGGATGTATTCATTCATTAATTCAAATATTAGTTATATGAGTTTGTAATTTAGATTTTGGCCATGGTTGGAGGTTACATTGAAGCATTTTGGTGGTGTTATCCAATGAAAGTTGGAGATGGGGATGTGGAGCTCAGAGGAGAGGTTGATTCTGCATGGTGGACTTTAGCTTTTTGTTGTTCAGTCAAGTCAGACCCTTGATGACCCCATTTGGGGTTTTCTTAGCAAAGATACTGGAGCGATTTGCCATTTCCTTCTCCAGCTCCTTTTACAAATGGGGAAACTGGGCAAATAGGGTTAAGTGACTTACCCAGGATCGCATAGCTAGTAAGTGCCTGAGACCAGATTGGAACACATGAAGATGAGTCTTCCTGCCTCCAGACCTGATGCTGTGTCTTCTGTGCCACCTCGCTGCCCTGTGTGATAGGAACAGTGTCCTAATCAACTTCCACCATGCAGGTGGGCCTAGATTTTTCCTGATTAAATATTGAAACCATCCTTAGGACTTTCTTGGCTGCAAAGGCAAAGAGTTCAAGTGCATGACATCACTTTCAGATTATCTGAGTAAAGAAATTCATCGTGGCTTTGAGATTTAGCTGGCAGAACATGATGGGGAAGTGACGGAGGGGCAGAGAGACTTCATGAATCAACTAGCAGGGACTTCATTGAACATCTTCATTGAATAGCCTTCCCTTACCATGGCTAAGTAAGGCTTTTGTTAACCATTGAATGACCAGCAAGTGCCTTACTTTATTCAAATATTAAACTTAAGAGGACTGGCCTCAGTCAGGCAAGACCAGAATAACTGGTGTAATCATCAGAATTGGAATAGAATGATCTGATTGAAATGGGGGATGAGCCATTTAGAGGAAGCCTTTGATGCTTGTGATTGTGCTTATAATGGTGTCTCTAGATGGCAGTTGCTTAATATGTGGAAGCTCCTACCTCTGGAAGATTAGAGACTTCATCTGTCTGGAAAGAGAGGCTAACTGATGGGAACACACTCTGCGTCACTACTAACTAAATGTCTTACTGTGGTTGTTGCTATTCAGTTATTTCAGTCCTATACTGCTCTCCATGAACGAATTTGGGGTTTTCTTGGCAAAGATATTGGAATGGTTTGCCATTTCCTTCTCCACCTCATTTTACAGATGAGGAAACTGAGGCAAAGAAGGTTAAGTGACTTGCCCAGGGTCACACAGTTAGTAAGTGGCTGAGGCCAAATTTGAACTCAGGTCTTCCTGATTCCATGCCAGGCATTATATCTCCTGGACTACTTAGCTACCCCAACTAACTGTATCTTGAAAAAAATTAAAACAATTTGTTGGTGGTGGAATTTGTACAACTTCTTGCACTTGGGGATGATAGGCCACAACCTGGTAGATGTAGACATTGGCCTGGATCAGGACGTACATTCCCCACCCTCCCCCTGGAAAATTATTTTGTCATACTCCAAAGAAATGGCCTTGGAACTTTTTCTGTGGCATTTGGGAAGCTAATAGAAACTCCACCACATGCAGTTTGTGGAGAGGCACTTGTGAGGAAATTTCTTGGTTCTTTCCAGGATCCCAAAGATCTTTCTGTAATTATGGATGTGGACAAATCTTGTAAAAAGCACCCATGTGTTTCTAAAAGGGGCATGTGTCAACTTTAAAAGCATAAAAAGAAATGTAGCTGCCAGTCACGTATCCAAATTAAACTGTAACTTTCTCTCACTCTGAGTCTCTATTTTCTTCCCTGTCAACCTCCCCTTTCTCCCTCCCTCTCCCTTTCTATCTCTCTACCCCTCTCTGTCTCTGTATCTCTATCGCTCTGTCTCCATTTCTCTATCTCTCTGTCTCTGTCTCTCTGTCTCTGTCTCTCTGTTGCTCTCTTTCATCCCCTCTATCTTTCTCTCTTTATGCCTCTGTCTCTGTCTGTCTCTCTCTCTCTGTCTGTCTCTCTCTCTGTCTCTCTCTCTCTGTTGCTCTCTTTCATCCCCTCTATCTTTCTCTCTGTCTGTCTGGCATCCACCTCTACATTGGCATGATCAGATGCTGCCTGCACATGCCAGATCAAGCTCATGTCCTGGTACAAAGGAGTCACTTTTTTGTTTTCTTACTTGTTTCTGTTTTGTTTGATGACTCTGCCCTGGCAATTTGTGGAGAGGAGGAGGGAGCATAGTCAGTCCCCAGCAATGCTAAACCACAGCATAGGGGTTCAGAGTCAGGTCCTAGCAGTAGCAGTACTACTAGCCTTTCTGCCTCAATGTGGGAGTGGGTCAGTGACAGCACAGGTTGAGAGTAACACTCTACCCTGGTAGAAAGGGCAGAGTGAGGCCCCAGTAGCACAGAATGACAATGGTGGCAGTTAAAAATACATGGAGACTCTGGAATAATAAGTAGAAGGTGACACAGAATGGGCAGTGGCTGTGGGCCCCAGTGGCAATGGCAGCTCAGTAGCAGCAGAATGGGCAGATTCATGAGTGCAAGAAAAGGGTGCATGAGCAGGCACAGTAGCAAAAGACAACGCTAATATAGCTCTTTGCTTGCTATAATCAAAAGTAATAAGTCCCTCCAAACTGTTTCCAGTACAAAACCCAGAGGAAAGAGGGCCAGGAAGACCAAAGGTGACATTATTAAATGATGGCATGCTTTCTGACAGCAAGGGAGAGGTGAAAGTGTCTACCCAGCCCCTACTGAAAAAATAGAGAAATCTCTCAAAAGGCTATAATGGGGCAAAGATTCAGTATCCCCTTCTCACCCCCATGAATCTATGAGTGGGGAAGAGAGGGAGAAGTCTTGGCTGGTGAGCCAGAGAACACTGAGTGGTTAGTAGCATAGGGCAACCCTCCATGACTCATAATGAGGAGTATTGATAATGCAAGAAGCCTTATTTTCTTCACTTGGGTATTAGGGATGTTTCTGCTCATGTTGGCCCATTTACTTTTAGAGGCCCATTTTATGAATTGCAAATATTTGTACCACATGTACTTGCTTGTTTGAATGGGATTTGGTCCTTCTACAGGGAGGGTGAAAGGGTTGGAGTTTCTGCTCTTCACTCTCCCATATCTAGTCACTTCTTCATATGGCTGTTAATTTGTTTTGTTTTACTTTGCTGTGTTTTTTTTTGTTCTTCTGTCTTCATTTTTGTTTACCTTATTTAGGATAGTATATGTCTGGTTTCTTACAACCTCAAAATCAGTGATGACCAACATCAACACTAAAGTCATTTTAGTGATGGAAGGTGGAAGACAGTAAGGACCTTATCATCAATAAGGGTTGTGTGGTGGAAATAACATTGTAACCTTCAGCCCCTAAGAATTATAAGCTAGTTTTTTTTTTCCTGAAAAAAAAACTGTAGCCATTATCAGGATATAATTGGCTGAGAGAACTAATGGTTTGGATACTTGTAGCCAGAATGGACTTTGTTTTCTTTGAATGACTCAGCTTGCCTCGTTGAGCTTCCCTGGACGCTGGGGCTTGCTCTTCCAGGGCAGGACCAGAGCTTCCTGTGTGATGAGTCGTGGCACTGGCTGAGGGGAAGTGTGTTAACGTGGTCTACGCTAGGGGGAAGGGCCAAGTCAAGAACCAATCGGCCCTGGTCGTTCAGGCGGCGCTTGATGATGTCAAAAACTCTATAAGAGGTGAGAGGACAGCTTGAAGATCCTCCTTTCCTTTTCCAGTTGGAGCCAGAGACACCTACAGCCGAAGCTGAGCTGCCGGTAGCAGAGCTGACTAGAGGCTAGTGGGTAATCTTCTTACCGTAGAGGGGAAGCATGTATATGATTTTGCCTTATACCATCTCGCTTCTCTGTGGCCTCCTGGTTACCCTTATAAGGCGGACTTATTGGGCCTGGAAGCTTTTGATGAAAATATCAAAATGGGGACGCTGGTTTGTGGGCTTGTTATTGTGGAATGTAAATACATGCTTTAGTTCTCCTGCCTTCTGCCTAGAGAATTCCTTATATCCTGCGGTTCTGGACCTTTTAGGCACATATGAGATTCTCTTTGAAATCATAAATTCTGCCTTCCTAATATAATACTCAATACTTCTGTGTCTCTAACATGACTGTTACGGAAATAGGTTTTACGTGATTTTTTAAAATATTTATTAATTTATTTATTTTTAGTTTTCAACATTCATTTCCGCAAGATTATAAGTTACAAATTCTCTCCCCATCTCTCCCCTCCCCCACCCCAAGAAGACATGTATTCTGATTACCTCTTTCCCCAGTCTGCCCTCTCTTCTATTACTCCACGCTACCCCCTCTGTTATTCCCTTCCCCCTTACTTTCTTATAATGCAAGATACATTTCTTTACCTCATTGCCTGTATGTCTTCTTTTCTAGTTGAATGTAAAAACAACTTTATAATTTGTTTGTTTTTTTTTTCAAATTGAGGTCCTTTTAAATCCAGCACTTTTTGTTTTACTGGTGGCACAGTACCACAATCTTCCAGCATTCATATCTTTTTCCTTATCCATTTCCCATTTTTTTTAAATTTAATATATTTAGTTTTCAGCATTGATTTTCACACGAGTTTGAATTACAAATTTTCTCCCCATTTCTACCTCCCCACTCCAAAATGGTGTATATTCTGGTTTCCCTGTTCCCCAGTCAGCCCTCCCTTCTGTCACCCCACTCCCCTCCCATCCCCTTTTCCATTCCTTTCTTGTAGGGCAAGATAAATTTCTACACCCCATTGCCTGTGTATCTTATTTTCTAGTTGTATGCAAAAACTTTTTTGTTTTTATTTTTGAACATCTATTTTTAAAACTTTGAGTTTCAAATTCTCTCCACTCTTCCCTTCCCACCCACCCTCCCTAAGAAGTCGAGCAATTCAACATAGGACACATGTGTATCATTATGTATAACCCTTCCACAATACTCACGTTCTGAAAGACTAACTATATTTTGCTTCTTCCTAACCTATCCCCCTTTATTGAATTTTCTCCCTTGACCCTGTCCCTTTTTCAAAAGTGTTGTTTTTGATTACCTTCACCCCCATCTGCCCTCCCTTCTATCATCTCCCCTTTTTTATCTTCTTCTTCTTTCTTTCCTGTGGGGTAAGAGACCCAATTGAGTATGTATGGGTGGTATTCCCTGTTCAGGTCAAATCTGATGAGGGCAAGATTCAGTCATTCCCCCTCACCTGCCTTCTCTTCTCTTCCTACAGAACTGCTTTTTCTTGACATTTTTATGCGAGATAATTTACCCCAGTCTATCTCTCCCTATCTCCCTCTCTCAATATATTCCTCTCATCCCTTATTCATCTTCAACTCACCCTGTGCAAGCTCTCTCTCTCTCTCTCTCTCTCTCTGTATATATATATATATATATATATATATATATATATATATATATATATATATATATATATATATGTATATACACACACATACACATATACATACATACACACTCACATGTACACATATATACACAAACATATATATACATACATATATATATATACTTCCATATTCCCTTCAGCTACCCTAATACTGAGGTCTCATGAATCATACACGTCATGTTTCCATGCAGGAAGGTAAACAAAACAGTTCAACTTTAGTAAGTCCCTTGCAATTTCTTTTTCTTGTTCTTTTTCTTGATTACCTTTTCATGCTTCTCTTGATTCCTGTGTTTGAAAGTCAAATTTTCTATTCAGCTCTGGTCTTTTCACTGAGAAAGCTTGAAAGTCCTTTATTTTATTGAAAACCCATATTTTGCCTTGGAGCATGATACTCAGTTTTGCTGGGTAGATGATTCTTGGTTTTAATCCTAGCTCCATTGACCTCCAGAATATTGTATTCCAAGCCCTTCGATCTCTTAATGTAAAAGCTGCTAGATCTTGGATTATTCTGATTGTGTTTCCACAATACTCAAATTGTTTCTTTCTGGCTGCTTGCAGTATTCTCTCCTTGACCTGGAAACTCTGGAATTTGATGACAATATTCCTAGGAGATTTCTTTTTGGGATCTATTTAAGGAGGTGATCGGTGGATTCTTTCAATTTCTATTTTTCCCTGTGGCTCTAGAATATCAGGGCACTTCTCCTTGATAATTTCTTGAAAGATGATATCTAGGCTCTTTTTTTTGATCATGGCTTTCAGGTAGTCCAATAATTTTTAAATTATCTCTCCAGGATCTATTTTCCAGGTCAGTGGTTTTTCCAATGAGATATTTCACATTGTCTTCCACTTTTTCATTCCTTTGGTTCCATTTTATAATATCTTGATTTCTCATAAAGTCACTAGCATCCACTTGCTCCAATCTAATTTTTAACGTAGTATTTTCTTCAGTGGTCTTTTGGACCTCCTTTTCCATTTGGCTAATTCTGCCTTTCAAGGCATTCTTCTCCTCATTGGATTTTTGGAGCTCTTTTGCCATTTGAGTTAGTCTATTTTTTAAAGTGTTGTTTTCTTCAATTTTTTTTCAGTTTTTTTTGGGGGGGTCTCCTTTAGCAAGTCATTGACTTGTTTTTCATGGTTTTCTCGCATTCTTCTCATTTCTCTTCCCAATTTTTCCTCTACTTCTCTAACTTGCTTTTCCAAATCCTTTTTGAGCTCTTCCATGGCCTGAGACCAGTTCATGTTTTTCTTGGAGGTTTTTGTTCTGGCTCTATGACTTTGTTGACTTCTTCTGTCTGTATATCTTGGTCTTCTTTGTCACCAAAGAAGCATTCCAGAGTCTGTGACTGAATCTGGATGCATTTTTGCTGCCTGGCCATGTTTCCAGCCAACTTACTTGACTCTTGAGTTTTTCAGCGGGGTATGACTGCTTGTAGACTAAAGAGTTCTATTTTCCAAGCTTGGGCCGATGCGCTGCCACACCAGCACTCCTCCTTCCCCAAGAACCCCCAACCCGGACTTGGCTTAGATCTTCAGCAGGCTCTTCACTCCTGCTCTGATCCGCCACTTAATTCCTCCCACCAGGTGGGCCTGGGCCTGGAAGCAACTGCAGCTGAACTTCTGTAGCTGCCCCACCTCTGCTGCCCCCCGGGGTAGCTGAACCTGCGAACTCCTTCCACTCCCGCAGCTTTTCCCACTAACCTTCTCAGCAGTGTTTGGTGTTTGTGGGTTGAGAAGTCTGGTAACTGCTGCAGCTCACTGATTTAGGGTGCTAGGGCATGCTCCACCCGGCTCCTGGTCTGGTTGGTCCGCGCTGCCTACGCTGGGCTCTGCTCTGCTCAGCTCTGCTCCCCTCCGCTCCCAGCTTCATGCGTGAAAGACCTCACCCAGCAACCATCCAGGCTGTCCTGGGCTGGAGCCCTGATTCCCTCTGCTATTTTGTGGGTTATGCACTTCTAGAATTGGTTCAGAGCCATTTTTTGTAGGTTTTTGGAGGGACTTGGCAGGGAGTTCACGCTAGTACCTGATTTCCAGCCACCATCTTGGCTCCACCCTGTGATAATTTGTTTTTAAAACTTTGAATTCCAAATTCTCTCCTTTCTTCTCTCCCCACCCTCATAGAGAAGGCAAGCAATTCAATATATGTTACACATGTGATGTTATGCAAAACACTTCCATAATAGTCACGTTGTGAAAGACTAATTATATTTCCCTCTATCCTATCTGTGTTGGCAACCAAAAATGGGCTCCTTAGCACTTAGTTAACAAGTGGCCTTGACTAGTTTGGCTTTTTCCCCTGAACTGAATACCGTTTGTATGTTGGACTGGAGTAAGCTTGTCGGCCCCTTCACCTTGCTTCCCTTGCTTAAGCTGATGGAAAGAACCTGTGCTTTCCTGGTCAACCCCTTCACCTTGCTTAAGCAGATTGAAAGAACCTGTGCTTTCCCCAGCGTACCTTACACCCCCGCAGAAGCCAGATGGTTAAAAGCAGCTTCTGTTGGAGCCAGAGGCTGCTACAGCCACAGCTATAGCTACAGCCACAGCTATAGCTACAGCCACAGCTATAGCTACAGCCACAGCCGAAGCTGAAGCAGGAGCTGCCAGTAGCAGAGCTGACCTACGGGAGGAAGCTGAACAAGGACTTGAGGCCAGTGGGTAATCTTTTTACCATAGAGGGGGAAGCATGATTTTGTTTTACACCATCATGCTTCTCCGTAGCCTCCTGGTTACTCTTGTGCGGCGTACTTATTGGGCCTGGAAGCTTTTGATCAATATGTCAAAATGGGGATGCTGGTTCATGGGCTGGTTATTGTGGAGCCTAAATATATGCTTTGATTCTTCTGCCTCCTACTTTGAGAGTTTCTTATATCCGGCGGTTCCGAACCTTTCAGACATATATATGATCCTCTTTGAGATTATAAACTCTGCCCTCCTAATACACTATCCCACCCCCACCCCCATTTATTCAATTTTTTCCTCTGACCCTGTCCTTTTTCAAAAGTGTCTGCTTCTAACTACCCCCTCCCTCAATCTGCCCTCCCTTCTATCATTCCCCCATTAACCCCTCTCCCCTACTTTCTTGTACAGTAAGATACTCAATTGAGTGTTGAGTGTGTATGTTACTCCCTCCTTAAGCCAAATCCAATGAGAGTAAGGTTCATTCATTCCCTTTCACCTTCCCCTCTTACACTCCATTGTAAAAGCTTTTTTGTCCCTGTTTTATGTGAGAAAATTTATCCTATTCTATCTCTCCCTTTCTCTTCCCAATATATTCCTCTATCACCCCTTAGTTTTATTTTTTAGGTATCATCACTTCACCCTGTGCCCTCTGTCTCAGTTTCTCTCTCTCTCTCTCTCTCTCTCTCTCTCTCTCTCTCTCTCTCTCTCTCTTTCTCTGTCTCTGTGTCTCCCTCTGCCTCTCTCTCTCTCTCTCTCTCTCTCTCTCTCTCTCTTTCTCTGTCTCTGTGTCTCCCTCTGCCTCTGTCTCTGTCTCTCTCTGTCTCTCTGACATATATATGCATATATGTGTGTATATGTCTGTATATATATATATATCTACACACACATATGTATGTGTAGATATATATATACATACATATATATATGTGTGTATATATATATATATATATACATATATATATATATATATATATATATATATATATATATATATTCCCTCCAACTACCCTAATATTGAGAAAGGTGTCATGAGTTACAAATATCATCTTCTCATGTAGGAACGTAAACAGTTTAACTTTAATAAGTCCCTTATGATTTCTCTTTCCTATTTACCTTTTCACCTCTCTTTTGATTTTTGCATTTGAGAGTTAAATTTTCTATTTAGTTCTGGTCTTTTCATCAATAATGCTTGAAAGTCCTCTATTTCATTGAATACCCATTGTTCCCCTGAAGGATTATACTCAGTTTTGCTGGGTAGGTGATTCTTGGTCTTAATCCTAGCTCCTTTGACTTGTAATATCATATCCCAAGCCCTTTGATCCCTTAATGTAGAAGCTGCTAGATCTTGTGTTATCCTGATTGTGTTTCCACAATACTCAAATCATTTCTTTCTGGCTGCTTGCAATATTTTATCCTTGACCTGGGAACTTTGGAATTTGGATACAATATTCCTAGGTGTTTTCCTTCTGGGATCTTTTTTTCAAGAGGCAATTGGTGGATTCTTTCAATTTATATTTTACCCTGTGGCTCTAGAATATCAGGGCAGTTTTCCTTGATAATTTCTTGAAAGTTGATGTCTAAGTTTTTTTTTGATCATGGCTTTGAGATTGTCCAATAATTTTTAAATTATCTCTCCTAGATCTATTTCCTTTTTTTCCAGGGTCATACATTGGCATTTATTATTTAAGTTCAAAAACAGGTTATGAAGGGAGAGAGAAGAAGGGGAAAGACAGGGAGACAAGAACCTCTCATCTGTGTCTGCTCTAGATAGGTTTGATCCTGATTTCTGAGCCTTGGCCCAGGGCACATAATGAAGCACGCAATAAGTTGAGGTTCTATGGGGTACAGATTTAGGAAAACATAGGGGGTGGCCAGAGTTACACATCCAACCAGAGGTGGGGAGTGGGATTCTCCTTGGATCAGCAGCACCACTTCTTTGTGGATATTTAAGCATAATAATAAGTTCCATCCCACTTATTTCAGCTCTTATGAAAACATTCTTGTAGTTAAAAGTCTTTGTGCTAAAGAATTCTTTCATCGCCTCTCTAACTTATTGTACTTTGCTTCTAGTTTCTTTGAATATGCATCCAACTTGTAAGCTGCCTGCTCAAGAGCTGCTATTTGTGCCTCAATTAAAGTGATCTGATCCAGATAAAACTGAAGTGCTGCATATTTCTAGTTTAAGTCCTTTAAGTTTCTACTTATGTTTACCACAATATCTTTCATTTCTAGATACTTCAAGCTAGTCAGTTTGTTCATATTTTCCAGAAGTTTATAGTCTTCACTGGTGGCTGTTACCTCAGCTGTCAGGTATGTGGCCATTTTGGACAGCATATCCTGGCACAGCCCCATGATGTCTACCTCAGTGGGCTCAATGATCTCCTTGGCCATCTCCACCACAGCATCATTTTGGCTGGGGAAGGAAGGAAGTAGAAATCATGGGGGGAAGGATGGGGATGGGGATGAGGTGGAGAGAGAGGGGAAGGGAGTGGAAGGGAAAGTGGAGAGGAGGGGAAGGGAGAGGAGGAGAGGGGAGAAAAGGGACTCCTAGATCTATTTTCCAGGTCACTAGTTTTTCCAATGAGATATTTCACATTGTCTTCTATTATTTTTTCATTCTTTTGGTTCTGTTATGTAATTTCTTGATTTCCTATAAAGTTATTTCTTTCCATTTGCTCCATTCTAATTTTTAAGGAATTACTTTCTTCAGTGAACTTTTGGACCTCCTTTTCCATTTGGCCAATTCTGCTTTTAAAGGCATTCTTCTCTTGATTGGATTTTTGGACCTCTTTTGCCATTTGTGTTAGTCTTTTTTTAAGGTGTTATTTTCTTCAGTATTTTGGGGGGTCCTTTAGCAACCTGTTGACTCATTTTTCATGATTTTATTGCATCAATTATTTCTCTTTCCAATTTTTCTTTTACTTCTCTTACTTGATTTTCAAACTCCTTTTTGAGCTGTTCCATAGCCTGCGACCAATTCATATTTTTCTGGGAGGTTTTTGATGTAGGATCTTCATTTTGTTGACTTCTTCTTCTTGTATGTTTTGATCTTCTTTGTCACCAAAGTAAGGTTCTATATTCTGAATTTTTTACACTGTTTGCTCATTTTCCCAGCCAATTACTTTACTTTTGAGTTCTTTGTCAAGGTAGGACTCTGCTTCCAGAATGGAGAGTGCACTGTCCCAAGCTTCAAGGGTTTTGTACAGCTGTATTCAGAAATATTTCTTGGCACCTGTAAATTTTCAGTTCTTCTAAGGTGGTATGAACAAAAGAAAGGTGTTTAGTCCTTTCCTGGCCTGTGCTCTGGTCTGTGAGTGACCTCAAGCACTCTTTTCTGCCTTGGAACTGTGAGAAGGATTCCCTTTCCACAGCTGCCAAAAGCTGTGCCACATCAGCATTCCTTCTCACCCTAGGACGACCACCTAGGACTGCAACCCAGATCCAAGCAGGGCAAAGCAAGAGAATACTGCCTCAGGACCAACAAAGAGATGCCTGCAATCTCCCTCTGGCCACTCACTCCACCCCCCACACTGTCTGTGGTCCTGGAGCTCTGGAAGCTGCTGCCACTGTTGCTGCCACCACCACCACCTCTGATGCCCAGGAGCTTGGGCCAGAATGTGCTCTTCACTCACCCAGGTCCAACAGAGTTTTACCACTGAACTTCTATGTTGTCTTTGGCATTTGTGGGTTTAAAAGTCTGGAAACTGCACAGTTGACAATGATTCAGTCCCCTGAGGCGTGCTCCAACCCTGTCTGTGTGGCCCATGATAGGCTGTGCTCCACTTCCAGCCCAGTGTGATAGACCTTTCCTGTCATCCTTCTAGGTTGTTTTGGGATGGAGATTTGTTTCACTCTGTCATTTTGTAGGTTCTGTAGCCCTAGAATTTATTTAGTCATTTTACAGGTATTTGGAGGAGTTTCAGGGAGAGCAAGTCG
Organism: Trichosurus vulpecula; assembly: GCF_011100635.1. Lineage (NCBI taxonomy): Eukaryota > Metazoa > Chordata > Mammalia > Diprotodontia > Phalangeridae > Trichosurus > Trichosurus vulpecula. The sequence goes on along the minus strand of NC_050574.1, from coordinate 10,299,261 downwards.
ATGCTTTTACTCCATCATCTTGGCTCTGCCCCTTGTTTTACATGATTATACATATATAACCTAGATCAAATTGCTTACCATCTTAGGGAGGGGTGAAGGGAGGGAAGGAGAAAATTTACAACTCAAAATTTTATTTAAAAAATTGAAGGGTTTTTTTTAAGTTAAAAGTTAATTCAGCTTTATTTTGAGAATTTTACATTTCCTTTTGAGGAAATGGTTGGATCAGTTCACAATTCCACCAATGAATTAGTGTCCCAGTTTTTCAATATCCCCTCCAATATTTGTTACTTTCCCCTTCAGCATTTTAGTCAATCTGTAAACAACATATTGTAGGAATATGGTTTTTAATGCATTCTGCTATCTGCCTCCATTTTATGGCAGAGTTCATCCCATTCACATTCAAAGTTATGATTACTATGTGTCTTTTTCTCCATCCTATTTATGCCATTATTTCTCCTTTCTCCCTTCTACTCCTCAGACGAGTATTGCTTCTGACCACCATCTTCTGGAATTTTCCCTCCCTAATGACACCCCTCCCTTATCTTACCCTTTCCCCCTTGCTACTTCTTCCATCCCTTCTACCTACTCCCCATTTTGCTTTCTCCTTTCCCCTTCTACTGCCTGTAGGACAAATTTGATTTCTATACTTATCAAAGTATGTTGTTTCCTCCTCGAACCAAATCTGATGAGAGTAAAGTTCAAACACTGCTTTTCTCCCTCTCTTCTTTCCCTCTATGTTTTTGTGCCTCTTCATGTGGAATAATTTACCCTTTTCTACCTCCTCTTTATCTCTTCTCCAAGAACAATCCCTTTGTACCACTTAATTACTGTTTTTATTTTCACATCAGTTACTTTATACTGAAACCCTTAGTCTATGCATATCCCTTTCAATTGTCATAATAACTGTACCATTCTCAAGATTGACAAATATATATAAAAAAATATATAAATCAATGTACTCCTATATAAGGATGTAAATAATTTTCCCTTATTAAATGATGTAGTTCCCCCTCACCACTTACTTTTTTATGTCTCTCTCTTGAGTTTTGTATTTGAAGATCAAATTTTCCATTCAGCTCTGGCCTTTTCATCAGAAAGGTCTGGAATTCCTTTATTTCATTAAATATCCATCTCCTTCCCTGAAAAATTATGCTCAATTTTTCTGGATTCTCAGTGGTAGTCCAAGCTCCATTGCCTTTTGGAATATCATATTCTAATTCCTCCTTTCTTTTATTGCAGAAGTTGCAAGATCCTGAGTGATCCTGATTTGTTCCATGACATCTGAATTGTTTCTTTCTGGCTACTTGCAGTATTTGATCCTTGACCTGATAATTCTGGAATTTGGCTACAATATTCTTTGGAGTTTTCAATGTGGGATTTCTTTCAGGAGGCGATCAGTGGATTCAGTCTCCTTCCACCACCACAAGGAGCGCCTCTCCCCAACTTCTCTTGCTAAAAGGCCACTGAAGCCCCTCTTCTGGCTCCTCTATTTCAGGGTTTGTCCCAAGGTAGTATTATCTGGGTGAAGAAAGGAGGGATGAGAGCCATTTTACCTGGTCATCATGGCTCCTGGAATTTCAAGAAAGTGAGTTTCAAACCTTTAGACTGTGGGCTGGAGGCCTCAGGGATAGCTGTTCCCGAGGCCACGGGCCCTGCACTGGTGTTTCCCATGAGGCCTGGGGATTGATTGCCTCCTTAACCAGTACTTCCACCCTGAACCTGTTCCTGCTCTTGCATTTGGCTAGCCCAGCATTCTCCCAGACCTCTCCCAGACCTGTGCACTGGCTGAGTTCCTCTGCTGTTCCTGGTTGGTGTGGTCTGATGCCTATTCTGTGTGCCCGGTGCTCCTGCTCCACTCAGTCTACTAGTGGCTTTTAACTCTCAAATCTGCTCAGATTCACTTTTTTTAGATGTATCTGGCAGAATTTGTGAGAAAGCTCCAGTAGTTCCTTCCTTTCACAGCACGATCTTGGCTCCACCCCTCATTTTAGCCAATCTGATAGGTGTAAAAATCATATCTCAAGGTTCTTTTAATTTGCAACACTCTAATCAATAATGATTTAGAGCATTTTTTCTACAGATCTATAAATTGCTTTGATTTCTGCATTGGAAAACTGCCTGTTCACATCCTTCCTTTGACCATTTATCAGTTGGGAAATGACTTCCATTCTCATAGATTTGATGAAGTTTGATATTTTTTCCCAATATTCTGCTGCCCTTCTCTTCTTGGCTACATTTGTTTTATTTGCAGAAAACCTTTTTAATTTAATGTACTAAAAATTATTCGTTTTGTACCTCACTCTGCTCTCTAGCTCTGATTTATTCATAAAGTGCTCACCTATCCATAAGTCTGATGAGTAACATGTTCCATGCTCTTCTAATTTTCTTATAAAATATTTCTTTATGTTTAAGTAATGTATCCATTTTGAACTCATCTTGGTAGGTGGTGTAAGATATTTGTCTATGCCAAATTTCTGCCATAGTGATTTCCAGTTTTCCCAATAATTTTTACCAAATAATGAATCCCAAAATCTTACGTGTTTACACTTGCCAAATGCAAGGTTATTGTGTTTATTTGCTGCTCTAAATTGTTTGTCTCCTCTTTCCTACTGATCTACCTTTCAATTTCTTAGCTAGTACTAGATAGCTTTGATAATTACTGCCTTATAATATAGTTTAAGATTTGGTACTGCTAGACCTCCTTCCCATATATTGTTTTTCATTATTTCCTTTGATATTCATGACTTTGTTTTTCTAAATGAAATTTTTTATTTTTTCTAATGCACATTCAAAATTATAACTATTATTTGTGAATTTCCCTCCATCTTATTCTTGTTCACTATTTTCCTTCTCAGTCTCTTTTCATCCTATCCCTGTTACCTCATCTTCTCATCTTACCCACTTATTCCTTATTTTACCCACCCTTCTAAAAGTCCCTAACCCTCAATCCCCCAGTTTTCTTACCTTTTTAGAAATTCAGAAGACTTCTAAACCTCTTCAGATATATATGTTGTTTCCTCTTCAACCCAGATGAGAGTAAGTTTCCAGTATTACCAGGCCTCCATCCTCACCTGCTTGTGTCATATTAGTTTTTCCTTACAAGTCCCATTTTCATGAGAGAATTTCTCCTTTAACCTTTTGCTACCCAATTTGGTTTTTAGAATCACCTCATCATACACAACTCAGCCTCAACCTTTCTTTCAAACTGCCTTAGTAATGATAACAGTTTAGCAATACTATTACTAATAATAATAACTAATAATTAGTAATATTGATAACATTCATATATCATAAGTAAACAGTTTGACCTTAATTATTATCTTATGATTAGTCTTTAATTATTTCCTAATATTTCTTCTATTCCTTCTAGATCTTTTATATCAAATTTTCCATTGAGTTCTGGTGTTTTGTTACAAATACTTGAAAGTTTTTCAGTTCATCAAGAGTCCATTTCTTTTCATTCAAGCTTATACTCAACTTTGCTGGATAGGTTATTGTTAGATGCAATTTCAGCCCCTTTGCTCTTTGAAACATAATGTTCCAAGACCTGTGTTCTTTTAGTATAGAAACTGCTAGATCTTGTGAAATCCTGACTGTTTTTCCACAGTATTTATTTATTTTTATTGTCACTTGCAATATGTTTTCTTTTACCTGGGAATTTTGAAACTTCACTATTACATTCCTGTAAGTTTCCTTCCTAGGATCTCTTTCAGGTGGGGATAACTTTTGATTTCTACTTTACCTTCTTGTTCTAAAACTTCAGAGCAAATTTTTTTTAATAATTTCTTGTAATGTCGTACCCAGATTCCTTTTTTAATCATAGCTTTTACCTAGACTGACAATTCTTGTGTTGCATCTACTCAATCCGTTCTGCAAATCTGTTATTTTTCTAATGAGATGTTTCAGATTCCTTTCTATGAATGTTAAAATGAATGTTAAAAATTGCTTTTACATACAATTGGAAAAAATAAAACACTCCTTTGTAAAAATATCCATGAAGGCTTGAGCTTGGTTCTGAAATTTGGCTGATAGACAACAATGGGGTTGTTGTTGTTGTTGTTGTTTGTCCTTCATTCTTGAAGAAGACCAATGACATCAGGAGGGTGATGTCTTGTGAATTGGGTTTAAGTGAGGCAAGGCTGTGCAAAGTCATTAGCCTCACTCTCTCCTCCAGAGTCATCAGTGTCCAACGGCAAGACATAAGTCTGGACAACTGCTTATGGCCCCAGATACAGTGGGAGATCTTGACCTTTTTAGCTAAGGTCTTTCTGAGGTCTCATTTTTTCTGAGACAACACCCCATCAGTGATTAAAGGCTAGGCAATAATTGAGGCAAAAGATGGCCTAGCTTGCCTTCACAAAAGAATCAGTCTGGGAGTAGAAGACCCTCAGAGTTTCTAGCCAGAACAGAAATAATTGTTATTCACATTCACTCTGAGCCATCAAAATTCAAACACTGAGCAAGTGAGGCATGGGTTGGGGCCCATTATTGTCCAATCGGTGAGAGCCATAGTTATTTGGATTTAATGGCATGGTCAAGTAGCTCCATTTGAATCTCAATAGCTTTATCAAAGCTTGCTTTTGCTGAGTTATATTCCAAGAAATCATAAATGAAATTACATGAGACAAAAGAGTTAATTATCCCTGGTTGGTGGTTTTTTGGTTTTTGTTTCATTTTTTGTTTCATTTTTTGTTTTTTTGTTTTTTGGAAAACAAAACAATGACAAAAATGAGTAAGTGTGTGTGGGGCAATCTAGCCTCCAAATCCCAAGATATCTTGCAAAGTAGAAGTCATCAAAATTTATATTCATCTGGATAGAGCAAAAGAGAAGGAGGGAGGGCTAAGAAAGGGGAGGAGGAGGGAGGAAATAGCAGCGTTGCTCAGCTGGAACTGGCCACTAGTGGCCGAGCTAATACTACTCACAGATTGTTGTTCATCCTTCATTCTCAAAGAGGACCAGTGACATGAGGAGGGTGATGTCTTGACTTGCAAGTGAATTATATTTAATGAAGCAGAGTTGTGTTGGGGAGTAAGAAGACTGAAAATGTAAGAGGGGGCTGGGTTATCCCACGATGGACAACTCAGAGGCAAGAGAGCTTCACTCAGCTGAATCAACTCACAGTGTCCTCTTGTATATCCCCCCTGCTTAATGACTTAAATAAATATCTTATTTAAATAAATAACAAATCTCCTTTGTTTTATATTTGGATGGCTTAGAAGTATCTCATTTTGTGCTAGGGAATTGGCCTTTAGTCAGGTCTATTTTCCAGAACAAGCTAGAAATATAAATTTGACAGTTAAATCCATTATAATGATCATTGAATTAGTGGGAATAGGTATTATCACACACACACACACACACACACACAGAAAGATTGTATAGATTGCATAAGCATAGAGAAGCTCATTTAGAAGTGTGATAAGAAAAAAGGACCTAGATTTTTTTTTAGGACCTAGATTTTAAAAAGCAATATATAAAGACATAGGAGACCCACAAGAGTATACTTTCAAAAAATAAAAGAAAAAGACTATTAGAGAGAAAGTGATCAATAAACAGAGAGTCTTCAAAGATCAATAGGAAGATGACTGAAAAAGGCCATTGGATTAATTTCCAAAGGACATAATTAACGATTTTACAAAGAATAGTTCAGCAGAGTTACATGGATAGAAGTCGGCATACCAAGCATTGAGAAAAAGGGGACTGGTTGTTGCCCTTCATTCTTGAAGAGAACCAAAATGACATCACTACGTTAGAGTCAAGTTACAGGGTGTCCAACTGTGACTGATCCAACCAATACAAGCTCAGAATGCTCTACCACAGCTCAGGCATGGTCCAGGTGAACGTTTGAGGTTGATTCTCTGAATTTGAGCATCTTGTGTTTTTTTCGATATACTTCAGTTCTGCATTGATCATAGAGCAGAGCACTTTCTCTAGTGTGGGCCTGCCATGCTAAGTGCTCCTGTGCCAGTGTCTCCCATGTATCACAATCAATCCCAAAGTTCTTAAGAGAGACCTTGAGAGTATCCTTGTATCACTTCTTCTGATTACCATATGAGAGCTTGCCCTGTGTGAGTTCTCCATAAAATAGTCTTTTTGGCAAATGTATGTTTTGCATTCGAACCATGTGGCCAGCCCATATGAGTTGCGCTCTCTGCAGTAGAATTTGAATACTTGGCAGTTTAGTTTGAGTAAGGACCTCAGTGTCTGGTACCTTATCCTGCCAGGTGATCTTCATATTTTTCCTAAGACCATTCAGATGGAAGCAATTCAGTTTCCTGATGTGGCACTGGTAGACTGTCCAGGTCTCACAGACATACAACAGTGAGCTCAGCACAACATCTCTATAGAACTTTAGTTTGGTAGTCAGTCTAATATGTATTCTCCCCCATACTTTCCTTTGGAGCCTCCCAAACACTGAGCGTGTCCTCTTTTGGCACGTTGATGTTAAGGGTTTCCAGGTTTTAATAAAATTTTTCTTTGACCTCATCAAGGTTCATCATGGTAGGAGCATATGCATTGATGATGGTGGTATGGGATTTTCCTGCAAGAGGTAATCGTATTGTCATGAGCCAGTCATTCATTTGTTTTGATAGGCATACAAGCTTGTTGATTTGATTAGTTTTGATTGCAAAGCCTATGCCAGCTTCAATGCACTCCCTTTCATAGCAGCCACTCCAGAAAATCACATATCCAGCTCCAACTTCAGTAAGCTGGCCTTCATTTGTGAGCCCTGTTTCACTCAGGACTGCTATTTGGATGCAATTACTGGCCAAGCTCTCTTGCAACAAGAGCTGTTGATCTTTCAGGTCTCCTGGATTTCGTGTTGTCTATAAGTATGCATACATTCTGTGTACTGATGGTGAGTGGAATCGTGTTTGCAGAAGTTTTTGTACATTTTTTGTGTTTCAACCACAAGGTGGGATCCCTACTTGCTGTGGTAATCAGGCAAGGGTCGGGTAAGCAGTCAATTTTTAGGGCACCTTTTCTAGCCCCTTCCTCACACCAGGAGGTGAGCAGTGTGGTCCTTAAAAGGCTGGCAGACACCCATGGGGCTGGTAAATCCCACTGCAGCTTCTGGTGAGAAGACAACACTATGGCCTAGGCCATCTGTGTGCAGAGTTGTGACTATAGCTCCCAGTGTATCCACACCTGCTGCTTCCTCACTAGTCTGTCACCCCAGGACTTTGAGATAGGCAAAAACGGTAAAATGATGATCATAAACTCATCAGCCTTGCTCTCTCCTCCAGAGTCATCACAGTCCATCGGGACAACAGTCAAGATGACTGGTGATGGCTCAAGATGCATTGGTGTCTTTGATGTCTAATCAAGTTCTAAGAGCTCCAGTGCCTGCTTCAGCTGCCTTCATGGCCTTTGGAACATACTGTTTTCATCCACCCATTCCACCTGAGGAAGTCTTCACGTGCTTGGAGTAGACACCCCACTAACTTAACAAGTTTGAGTCCCCTCAGTTACCCTCAGCCTGGTTTAGGCTGTCTGTCAAAATGGTCTACTGGGATACAGCTGCTATATATGCTATAGCTTCTTGGAGCCACAGATGAGAGTTAGATGGATCATGTGGACACCAAAGGTGGAAAGTAGCCCTGAAAAGTACTAGGCAGCCTTCACACCAGAGGTGATAGTCTTCCCTGAACACACCCTTCATCCAATTGAGAAAAGAAGGACTAGTGAAGAAAAAGAGATGTAGGTTGATGACTTTTTATAGAAGCTTCATGATGAAGAGAAGAGAGATATTACAGCTTCACTATATGAATTCAGAAATTTGTGATTATGTCGTTTCCTTCCCCAATGGAATGTGAGTCCAACATATTTCAGTGAGCTGTAGTCACATGATATTGGCATACTGGAGTCACTCAGTGCTAAAGCTGACAGGCATACTTAACCTTACCAATATGGCATAGAATTCATAAAGGCAAATGAACATCATTGTAACAAAATTGTGATGTTTGCCTGTATCTTCCTCCCTTTCTCCACCATTTTTCAAAGGTATCTGAGACTATCTCCTTAATTAGATACGCTAATTCTTTTGACACTTTGACATATTAACAGTTCTTTAATGTCAAAGAAAAACATTTTTTAATACATGGTTCTGAACACAGTGCTTGACACTTAGTAGACACTTCAAATTTGCTTGTTAGATGAATGAAAGATTGAACCTAGAGTTTTAAATATTGTTATATTATTAAGTAGTGAATATATGATTGAACCTAGAATGATGAATGATTTACTCATGATCAGGCTACCATACGATAATAAAAGCAATAATAAAGTGATATAATTGTCATTGTTATACATTGATATGCTTAATCATTATGGTCACTATCACATTATTATTAATTATATAATAATAATTCATGTAGGGCTTTCAGGTTTACAAAATCTGTCCCATGTTATCTTATTTCATTTTGGCAGAAAACCTACCTTACTGCAGGACAGAGGTGGGGTATACATGTGATGTAATGTTCTCATCTGTCTGAGGTGTAAGGCGTTCAGGGAAGACTAGTATTTCTGTTGACTCCTTTTCAGGGCTGCTTTCCACATTTAGTATCCACTTGTCACCCAATTCTCATCTGTGGCTCCAAGAAGCTATAGAGTTCACAACAGCCACACCCCAGTAAACCATTTTGGCAAACAGGCTAACCCAGGTTGAGGGTAACCAAAGATTCCCCCTACCCCATCCAGGTAGAATGGGCAGTTAAGAACAATTCATTCCAATGGCCATGAAGGCAGCTGAAGCAGGTGCTGTAGAACACTTAGAGCTTGGTCAGACATCAGAAAAGACTCCAAGGTCGTCCAATGCATCCTGAGCCATCACCACTCATCTTGACTTTGTCTTTCCACTGGACTCTGATGACTCTGGAAGAGGAAATGAGGTTGACAACTTCAAGCAACTCTGCCTTATTTAAATCTAATCTATGCATGAATCAAAAGTTATCACCCAGACCACTTTACCATTTTTACCTACCTCAAAGTCCTGTGGTGACAGGCAAGTGATGAAGAAGCAGGTGTGGATACACTAGGAGTTGTAGTCACAACCCCACCATAGACAGCCCAGGCCAAAGGGGCATCTCACTGGACTGAAGGAAGCTCCCTGGGTGTCTGAGTCTCCTGGCATGTGGAAGGAGCTAGACAAAGTGCCCTAAAAATTGCCTGCTTTACCCAACCCTGTCTTGCTTGTCACAGCAGGAAGAAATCCCACAATGAAGTGCAAACTCAAAATAATATACAAAAACATTTGTAAACATGATTCCACTCACCATCAGGACATAGAATGTGCGATACACTCTCAGGGTCTTCCTGAAGAACTTTGGAATTGATTGTGAGATAAGTCACTCCAAATGTTAATGTGGACTAGATATGCCAGACTTGTGACAGAGTTTCTATTGATCTAATCAGCCATGGTCCAGCACACTGTACCTTGATTACAACATAGTGAAATGATTTTTTTTCTTCTTCAAGAACATAACAACCAACAACGAATCTTATCAACTCATTCTTTTTTTAATTACTATTTATCTATTTACATTTTTTAATTTTCGGCATTTATTTCCATAAAAATTTGAATCACAAATTTTCTTCCCATTTCTACCCTCTCCCCCACTTCAAGATGGCATATATTCTGATTGCCCCATTCCCCAGTAAGCCCTCCCTCCTGTCACCCCACTAACCCCATCCCCTTTTCCCTTACTTTTTTGTAGGGCAAGATAGATTTCTATGCCCCATTGCCTGTATATCCTATTTCCTAGTTGCATGCAAAAACTTTTCTTTGAACTTCTTTTAAAACTTGGAGTTCCAAGTTCTCTCCCCTCTTCCCACCCCATCCACCCTCCCTAAGAAGGCAAGCAATTCAACATAGGCCACATGTGTATCATTATGCAAAACCCTTCCACAATACTCATGTAGTGACAGATAAACTATACTTTGCTCCTTCCTATTGTATCCCCCTTTATTCAATTTTGTCCCTTGACCCTGCACTTTTTGAAAGTGTTTGCTTTTGATTACCTCCTCCCCCTATCTGCCCTCCCTTATATTATCCCCCATTTTTATCTCCTTCCTCCTTCTTTCCTGTGGGGTAAGATACCCAATTTAGTGTGTATATTGTTCCCTCCTCAGGTCAAATCCAATGGGAGCAAGATTCACTCATTCCCCCTCACCTGCCCCCTCTTCCCTTCCAATTAACTGCTTTTTCTTGCCACTTTTATGCAAGATAATTTACCCCATTCCATCTCTCCCTTTCTCCTTCTCTCAATATATTCTGCTCTCATCCCTTAATTTGATTTTATCTTTTTAGATATCATCCCTTCATATTCAACTCACCCTGTGCCCTCTGTCTATATATATATATATATATATATATATATATATATATATATATTTATATATAAATATATATACATATGTGTGTATGTACATATATACACATACATATATATACATATATGTATGTATGTATGTATGTATGTATGTGTATGTATATTCCTTTCAGCTACCCTAATACTGAGGTCTCATGAATTACACACATCATCTTTCCATTTAGGAATGTAAACAAAACAGTTCTACTTTAGTAAGTCCCTTATGATTTCTCTTTCTTATTTACCTTTTCATGCTTCTCTTGATTCTTGTGTTTGAAAGTCAAATTTTCTATTCAGCTCTGGTCTTTTCACTGAGAAAGCTTGAAAGGCCTCTATTTTATTGAAAATCCATATTTTGCCTTGGAGCATGATACTCAGTTTTGCTGGGTAGGTGATTCTTGGTTTTAATCCTAGCTCCATTGACCTCTGGAACAACATATTCCACGACCTCAAGGTAGAAGCTGCTAGATCTTGTGTTATCCTGATTGTGTTTCCACAGTACTCAAATTCTTTCTTTCTGGCTTCTTGCAATATTTTCTCCCTGATCTGGGAGTTCTGGAATTTGGCAACAATATTCCTAGGAGTTTTCTTTTGGAGATCTTTTTCTGGAGGCGATGGGTAGATTCTTTCAATTTCTATTTTACCCTCTGGCTCTAGAAGATCAGGGCAATTTTCCTTGATAATTTCTTGAAAGATGATATCTAGGCTCTTTTTTTGATCATGGCTTTCAGGTAGTCCAGTTTTTTTTAAATGATCTTTCCTATATCTATTTTCCAGGTCAGTGGCTTTTCCAGTGAGATATTTCACATTGCCTTCCATTTTTCATTCCTTTGGTTCTGTTTTATAATATCTTGATTTCTCAAAAAGTCACTAGCTTCCACTTGCTCCAATCTAATTTTTAAGGTATTATTTTCTTCAGTGGTCTTTTGGACCTCCTTTTGCATTTGGCTAATTCTGCCTTTCAAGGCATCCTTCTCCTCTCCATTGGCTTTTTGGAGCTCTTTTGACATTTGAGTTAGTCTATGTTTTAAGGTATTATTTTCTTCAGTATTTTTTGGGTCTCCTTTAGCAAGTCATTGACTTGTTTTCATGGTTTTCTCACATCACTCTCATTTCTCTTCCCAATTTTTCCTCTACTTCTGTAACTTGCTTTTCCAAATCCTTTTTGAGCTCTTCCATGGCCTGAGACCAGTTCATGTTTTTCTTGGAGGCTTTTGATGTTAGCCTCTTTGACTTGGTTGACTTCTTCTGGCTGTATGTTTTGGTCTTCTTTGTCACCAAAGAAAGATTCAAGTCTGAGTCTGAATCTGAGTTCATTTTCGCTGCCTGGCCATGTTCCCAGCCAACTACCTGACCCTTGAGCTTTTTGTTGGGGTATGTCTCCTTGTAGAGTAGAGAGTACTTTGTCCCAAGCCTGAGGGGTGTGCTGTTGTTTTCAGAGCTATTTCTACACAAAACGCTCTGCCACACCAGTACGCCTCCTCCCCCAACAACTGCCAATCTGGACTGCAACTCAGATCTAAGCAGTCTCTGCACTCCTACTCTGATCCACCCTTTAATTCCTCCCACCAGGTGGGCCTAGGGCCAGAAGCAACTGCAGCTGTAGCTCTGTAAGCAGCCTCAGAGCTGCACCACCTCCACAGCCCCCTGGATGTTGGCCCACTGTGAACTCCTTTCACTCTGTCCTGGAAGTTTTTCCCACTAACCTTCTCTGTTGTCTTTGGTATTTGTGGGTTGAGAAGTCTGCTAACTGTCACAGCTCACTGATTCAGGGCACTATGGCCTGTTCTGCCTGGCTCCTGGTCTGGTTGGTCCGGGTGGAGCCCACACTGGGCTCTGCTCTCCTCTACTCCCAGCAGGTGCAATAAACTTTACCCAGTGACCATCCAGGCTGTCCTGGGCTGGAGCCCTGCTTCCCTCTGCTATTTCATGGGTTCTGCAGTTCTAGAATTTGATCAGAGCCATTTTTATAGGTTTTTGGATGGTCCTGGGGGAGAGCTTCAGGCAAGTTCCTTCTTTCCAGCAGCCATCTTGGCTCTCCCCCTTATCCACCCATTCTGCCAGGGGGAGTTTTCATATGTTTGAAGTAGATATCCCCCTAACTCAACCTGTTGGCTTGTCAGTCACCCTTAACCTGGTTTAGTCAATCTGCCAAGATGGTTTTACTGGGGTGTAGCTGCTGAGCATGCTGCAGCTTTTTGGAGCCACAGGTGAGAATTGGGTGACAGGTAGACACCAAAGTTGGATTAGCAGCCCTGAAAAGGGCTAAGCAGGCCTTACACCAGTAGTGCAACATATAATATACATAGAAGTATAGCATATAATATATATCTTTTATATAAAGATAGATTTTTATGGATATGGATGTATATACAATTTATAATTTACATATATAATTATGTGTAATTCTCTATAAGCTTCACCCAAGTTCAAATATTTTTTATAATTCACTTTCTTCTTTGTACATTGAGTTTTTTGTGTGTTGATGATTATTAATCTTGATATGAGATCCACCTCAGCAACCCTTGCTGAAGGGTTATCAAATAGGTGGAAAATGGGAAAGCTCTACAAAAATATTTATAATGAATTATTTTCTCCATCAGAGGGTTGTTGTGAAAATCAAATGAGATATTTATAAAAGCTCAACATAGTGCCTGGCATGCACTGATCCTAAATGCTTGTTTCCATTTCTCGTTCCATAATGATCAGGAATAGAAAAGTGGGCTGGAATGACTTTGGGATACAGAGACTGCAAGTTTCTTCGGGAAGTGAAGTCCTATCTTTAAAATTACGTATATTTTAATATTTTCTGTCATTTTGCATTGCTATGAGTCTTAAAAAAAACTACACTGCCAGAAGGAACGAAGCTGATGATCATCCAAAAGTCAGTGATTTAGTCAATAAACATTCATTAGATTCTTACTACATGCCAGTCACTTTGCTAAGTAAGATACAAAGAAAGGCAAAACATTCTGCTCTCCAGCAACTCACAGTCTAATGGGAGAGGCAATGTACAATGATTTACAAACAAGATATATGGAAGACAAATTAGACATAATTAATTAGCATATGCATAGAGTAAGCAGACTGTTCTGCACACTCACAGAAGTCCCATACTTTTATACAACCTTATAAATAGCAAATCATGTGGGAAGAGTGATGTATGGAAACATAATAAAGAAATATATGATTGAAAAAGATGGTGGGCAAATGGCAAAGAACAATTAAAGAATAGGCTGTGTCTTCCAGTGGTAGCTTGTGAAGTCAATGAAATGAGAGGAAGGATCGCAGAAGGTTGACTGGACACCCTATGTTGACTTCATGAGGAGACCTGGACAAGAGTGGCATGGATCAGGTGACCATGTCACTTTGAGATGCACTGAGGTTCATCAGAGGTTATGCAACCTGTCAGTTCTGAATGAATGTTAAGGCATTAGTATGGTGGTGGCCATGGCTAGTTTTGCAGACAGAGTGGAAGTCTCCCAGGAAAAATGGAGGAGGAGCTATTGTCATCAGCAGGAAGACATCCAGGAAATGTCATTCCCTGACAGTTTTCAAAGGAAGAAATTAAAGATGTCTATAGGCATATGAAAAAAAACGCTCTAAATCACTATTGATTAGAGAAATGCAAGTCAAAACAACTCTTAGATACCACATCTCTCCTGTCAGATTGGCTAACATGACAAAAAAGGAAAATAATAACATTGTTACATTGTTGGTGGAGTTGTGAAGGGATCCAGCCATTCTGGAGAGCAATTTGGAACTATGCCCAAAGGGCTATAAGAATGTGCATATCCTTTGACCCAGCAATGCCACTTCTAGGGCTGTATCCCAAAGAGATCACAGAAGTAGGAAAGAGACCCATATGTACAAATATATTTATAGCAACTCTTTTTGTGGTAGCAAAGAATTGGAAATCAAGGGGGTGCCCATCAATTTGGGAATGGCTAAACAATTTATGGTATATAAATGTAATGGAATACTATTGTGCGATAAGAAACGGGGAAGATACAGACTTCATAATAACCTGGAAAGACCTACATAATCTGATGCTGAGTGAGGGCAGCAGAACCAGGAGAACATTGTACACAACCACGGTCATATTGCTTATGCGATGACTAACTTTGATAGACTTGGCTTTTCTCAACAATACAAGGTTCAAAGATATCTCCAAGGGACTCATAACGGAAAGAGCTATCTACATTCAGAGAAAGAACTATAGAGTCTGAATGCAGATTGAGGCAAACTATTTGCTCTCTTTTTTTTGTTTTGTTTTTCTTTTTTTTTGGTTTTGTTTCTTCTTTCTCATGATTCATTCTATTGGTCATAATTGTTCTTTACAACTTGACTATTATGTAAATAAGTTTAATGCAAAGGTATATGTAGAACATATATAGGATTCCATACCATCTGGGCGGGGGGAGGAAAGGGAAGAAAATTTGGAACTCAAAAACTTGTAGAACTGAGTGTTGCAAACTAAAAATAAAAGAATCTAATTAAAAAAAAAAAGAAATGTCCTTCTCTGAGAAGAGCCAGTACAGCTGAACAAGGAAGTAACTCATCCATTCCTGACCTGACCCCCAGAAAGCAATTTGTGTTCAAATATAGCTTCAGACACTTCCTGGCTGTATGACCCTGGGCAAGTCATTCCTCATCTGTAAAATGGTGACACACTGAAGAAGAAAATAATAAGCCATCCTAGTATCTTTGCCAAGAAAGCCTCAAAGGCAATGTCCATGGTAGAGTTGGACACAACTGAACAACATCCTTTATGCTTTCATGTTGACCCCGCTATCCATAAGTACCTGGTGTAGACAAGGGAAAGTGTAATGTGAGACTTTTTTAAGACATGGTTGGTTGGTTTTTCTGAACTTTTTCTCTTTTTACTCTTTCTTTTTTATTTAAAAAAATCATTGTTGAAGTTAGGTGTTGACCTCCCTCTGTAATCCTCTCACTGCTCTCTATGTCTGCTTCTGCCATTAAACGCCGAAGGGACCTAGCTCTGGCAAGGTGGCTCCTTAGAGAAAGGTGGAGTGCTTCCCTCCTGGACCAGCAGGGGCCCTACCAGCAAAGTCAGCCCACCACTGGACCCGCAGACAGAGGCAGTCTGTCTCTGTCTCTATCTCTGTCTCTGTCTCTCTCTCTCTGTCTCTGTCTCTCTGTCTCTCTCTCTCTGTCTCTGTCTCTCTCTCTGTCTCTGTCTCTCTGTCTCTCTCTCTCTCTCTCTGTCTCTGTCTCTCTGTCTCTCTGTCTCTCTCTCTCTCTCTCCCCACCCCCCTCCCTCCTCCCTTTCAGCACCTTCTCAGTCTAGTCTCATCCTCTTTATAGGAATATTTGTCCACCTCAGATTTCTAGGATTGTTTTCAAGGATTCTAATTTGGTTGCATTCAAGTCCCTAGTGCTGCATTTGCCTGTTGTCGATTCCCCATGTGGTTGGTGTGCCTTGGTTTGGCATACTCATGGACCTGTGAAGCTTGCCCCTCTAGTCTTTATTCTGTTTGTCCCCATTACAATCTTCTCTCTCCCAGGAGTTCTTAAGCTTCTGTCCATGAACTTGTTTGATTTGTTTTGTATTACTCTATTATGCTAGAATGGATTCTTGTTGTAATCCTTTGTGTCTCACTTTATGCATTTAAACGCATGATTCTGAGCAGGAGTCTACAATCTTCCCCAGATTACCAGTCAAAGGGGTCCAGAATACACCAAAAGGAAAAGTCAAGAGCAGAGCAATGGCCTCCTTTTGTGGGTTCAGCTCCTCTGTTCTGTAAAGAAGAAAGCCCCAATGCCAAGGGCCCCAGCATCCTTGGTAGACTTGAGAGGCTTCAGATCCCACAGCTATTCCACATACATGAAACTTTACTGCCTGGCAAGCACTATGGTTGTGATTTATGATCTATCAGACACCTGATTTGTTAAGCTGGACAAGTCCCTTGTCCTACTTAGAAATTAGTGTGTGTAACTTTAAAATGACAAGGTTGGAGAAGATAATTTCTCAAGTCGTGTCCTTCTCTGACATGCCATCATTAACCTATTTGTCAGTGGCACCATGCCAGACTTGCCCCTCTTGACCTGTCATCTGTAGATATACAAGCCAGCAATGATCTCAAGAGAGAAGCCCATGTTTCTGTGAGTCCAGAGCCAGGCTACTCTCCAAATAAACAAAGCTTAGATGAAGTGTTTGTGGTAGGGTGAAGGGGTATCCCCAAGGGGTGTCCCCAGCAGGGACAGTCACTCCAGAAAGAGGAACTGCTAGCACACAGGAGCATGGAAGAGACTGTGTATAGTATTTCAGCTCTATCTTTCATCACGGCCACAGGCTTTGGGAAAATCATCAGGACTGAGAAATGGCGTCCTAAGGGTGTGATGAGCAAGCACCATCGAAGGTCAAGGTGAGAGGACATCAGAATTGCACTGTGTGTAAGTAAGAGACCATTGCAGGGATGGCTGGGCGAAATCCTCTCCTCCCAAGGACTGGAAGGTGGGAGGCACTCTGCCAAATCGTAACAGCAGCTCCCATTTTAGGGAGGACTTCGCCCTCCATACCCGCTTGGGATTGGCAGTCTGGGTATTGCTGCCCATTTTATAGATGAGGAAATGGAAGTATAAAGAAATCAATGAACTTAATAAGTTAATAGTTAGGAAGTGGTAGATATGGCCCCAAAGTCCAGGTTGCTAAGCATTTATCATTATTTCAAGTTTATGGTATGATGAGATTTAAATCAGAATAAAAGGATAAACTCCCATGTGTGAGTGTGAGAGAACATAGAACCACAGGAATCTGTGGAATTTGCTTCTTGAAGGAAGAGCATCATTTCCTCTACCAGGGATAGGATATGTATCATCTTCCTTAAATGCAGGGAGGAAGCCCCTTCCTAGCCCAGGAGTCTAGGATTGCTTGAGATCATATACAATGTACATGTAGGACAATGTGGATGGATGATGCTGTAGGCAGCCACATGTGCAGCACCAGAAATTTAAGTGGTCAAGCAAGGGGGGATGCCGAGGATGCCCCAAATTAGAGATGGAAAAGGGTTCAAGTGTGGAGATTTCCCTGCCTGAGTCTGCTCTCCCAGGATTGCATCCAGGAGAAAGGAGAGGGAGAACAGTCACTGGATATCAGGACACAGGATCTTCAGGTGCTCTTCAAGTGTGGCTGGAGAAATGTTAGTCTTACTCTGAGGTATCCTGCCCCCAGCACTGATCCCAGCACTACTTTCATCTCATCAGGCCTAGAAACCCTTCTCTATAGAATAAGAAAATTGCATTATATTTGAGGTCCTTCCTAAGTCTAAAATGAGAAAGAAAGGTGATCCTTGAGCTCAGTAGAACAGCTGTTGGGTGACTCCAGGGCAGGGAATACTTATGGTTGCTTCAAGGTAAGAAAACCAGGAAGGTTAAATTGATTAATTCCTTACATTGACTCTGATCTACATGAGACAAAGGGAGCTGGGATGAGGAACACAGCAATTGTCACAAAGGGAACTTTGCCCTGGAAGCTGTGGAACAGGCTGTTAGGGTTTGAGTGTGCCTCGTGTATGTGTGTGGGGAGGGGAGAGGGCTTGTGCTCCCTAAGACACTTTCCTGAATTGCTTGTGCCATTTAGCCAAACAACTGGATTGACTAATATTCTTCCCAGACCATTTATCCTGAGATCACATCTCCTCATCCTCATTGTAAACAGCTGGATTGGATGGGCGAATCCAAATAGCATCCCCATGAAGCAGCATGGCTGGATTGGGCTCATCTCTTCCTTCAATGGCAATATTCAGTCAAATGTTCTGCTCGCTATATGTTGGTAAACAGTCTGAATTGTTATTATTGTTTAGTCATTTCTGTCATGAATAACTCTTTGTGACCCCATTTGGGGTTTCTCTTGGCAAAGATACTGGAGAGGCTTTCCATTTCCTTCTCCAGCTCATTTTGCAAATGAGGAAACTGAGACAAATGGTGAAGTGACTTGCCCAGGGTCACACAGCTAGTGTCTGAGGCTAGATTTGAACTCATTTCATGAGTCTTCCTAACTCCAGGCCCAGTGTTCTGTGCACTGCTCCACCTACCTGCCAGAGTCTGAGTAGTCAAGCCAATTAGGTGTTTTGGCATTACGTATATCCAGGTTTCATTTACTCAGGAAAAACTGAGTCTAGTATCAATAAGAAGAAAGAGCCCATGGCCCCCATCTCATTTTACAGCTCCAAGCCTCTCATTTTACAGTGAAGGATACCAAGTCTCAGTGAGGGTGTGCCTTTCCAAAGTACACATAAAGAATAAATAGCAGAAACGGGAGATCTTTTGACATTAGATGTAAGGTAGTAGTGTTAACAGTGCTCATTTATGGTTTTCTTGCTTGGACCTGTTCTTTCATAAATGTGGAAAGTCCCTCCACCAACACAGATCAGCGATTCCTTCGTAATACTGCGTTTTGGAGAGCTGTCTGGGAGCTCTGAGAAACTGTAACTTGTCCATTGTCAGTTAGCTGGTCAGAGACAAATGCTGTCTTTAAAAAAAAGTATTAATATATTTTGTTTATGCTTTGCCTTGCTTTCTCCCTCCGTTTCCCCATGTCCTCCCAAAGAGCCATCCCTTACAATAAAGAATCTGAAAACAAAGGAATAAAAAGCATAAGTTGTCCTAATAGTAATAATGAAACAACATTATATAAATGTTGATTTGTCAAGGGGCAGCTGGGTGTCACAGTTGATAGACAGTCAAGCCTAGAATTGGGAAGACCTGAGTTCAAATCTGGACTCAGATACTTACTGTGTGACTCTGGGCAAGTCACTTAAACCTGTCTACCTCCATTTCCTTATCTACAAAATGAGATGAAGAAAAAAAATGACAATCCACTCCAGTATTTTTTCCAAGAAAACCCCAAGTGCGGCCACAAAGAGACGGACACAACTGAACATCAACGAACATACGATAGAGCTTTTAAATGTTGCCAGGCCTTCCCTCTCACCTCTCTCCCTGGTTCTAGTGCTCTTTTTCCCCGGCCCCTAGGTATTTCAGCAAGACTGTCAAAGGCTTCTGGCACTTTCTACTTCCTTTTTCGATGAAGACATTACAAGTCATATGGGGGATTTGTTTGACCTTGCCATTTCTGATTTTGATGATTGCTATTGTTCTCATGAAGTGTTTGGTTACTGTACTGAATTAATGAATCAATGCAATCTTTGGTGCAGTAGATGGACACATAGATAAAACCTCATATATTTTGGACTTGACTTTGTGAAGATTTGCAGACAGATGAAAGAGAATGGCAAGTGATCTAAAGAGTAGGCTTTGGGTATGCGTCTACCTTAGAGAATTCGGACTCTTAAGAGAGGAGGAGGGAAATGTCTAAAGGATCTTTATAATCTTCGTCAATTGCAAAATGAATATATCAATCATTCAGATAATATAAATAAAATACTGAATAAGATATTTTGAATAAAATAAAATTTTAAGATCAAAAACTAAATAAATAGAATATTTTAATAGAAAATAATTAAAAATAAAATAAAAATAGTAATGTCACATTTAAATCACTTAGCATCATGCCTAGCACAGAGTAAGCACTACATATGTGCTGTTGTCATTCAGTCATTTTTTTGGTGATGTCTGACTTTTCATGGCCCCGTTTGGGGTTTTCTTGGTTGGCTATTATTATTGATAATAACTGTTGTTGTTGTTGGTGTTGCCTAGTTCTTAAAGATTCTTTGTGACCCCATTTGGGGTTTTCTTGGCAAAGACACCGTAGTGGTTTGCCATTTCCTTCTCCAGCTCATTTGACAGATTAGGAAACTGAGGCAAGCAGGGTTAAGTGATTTGTCCAGGGTCATACAGCTAATAAGTGTCTGAGGTTGGATTTGAACTCAGGAAGAGGAGTGTTGCTGACTTCGGACTAGGCACTCTATCTACTACACCACCTACCTGCCCTTATAATAACAATAGTTGCTGTCATTGGTATTATAAATTATTTTTAGAAGCTTCATTTCATTGGAGCCTCCATAAAACCCCATAAATTAAGGATAAAAGCCTTTCATGATGAGACAGATGAAAGCACTTGCCTAATGCGACCCAGACAGGGTGTGGCAGAGCCAGGATTCCAGGCAAGGTCTTCTGCCTCTAAGACTGGTGGCCTTTGGAGATCGCCATTGGGAACATTTTCATTGTTGGAGAATGAACTAGGGACCAGGTGGGCAGGCTTAGCTCCTTTGCTCCAATGCCAAGGTTGCTCTTCACTGACATCCTCTTTCCCTCCATCCAAATCGGAATCACTGTAAAGAACAAAAGGACTGAATCTTCAACAGATCTAACTAAATTAATCTAATAAAACTCTAGTAAACCCAATTCATCTCCATATTTCTTTATTTGAAAAGGCTGTGTTCCTTAATGAGCTTAAACTTCCTTAGTTATTCATGTACAGAGTGGTCTTGATACAAATCTCTCATATTTTGCTTCTCTTTTAAAAGAATCAATCTGAGGTTATAAGAGTGTAAGCTAGAGGCCGACAGTGTGGTTCATCTGCCCTGAGCCCCAGTGTGCTCCTTTTAGACCTGGGCATTACATTGCCACCAGGAAGCTTTTTCATAAAGCATACATATATGTCTCTCTGCATACTGGTTCTCATGCCTAGCAAGAGAATTTGTGTATATGAGAGGCTATGTCATGTAATAAATGAAGCTGTCCTCACAGAAGAACTGAGGTTAAATCCTGGAGTGATGCAGACCAGTCATGTGCCTCGGGCATGTCACTTCACCCCATATGCTCTAGGCTGGCTTTAAGTGAATAAGTTACAGAGACATGGCAACCTGCCTTGGGGAAGGAATTGCCCTCGCCTTTGAATTCCTCATACTAAAGAAATCATAAGCTCAGCCCTTATGAATGAATGCGTGTATGTGTGTGTGTGTGTGTGTGTGTGTGTGTGTGTGTGTGTGTGTGTATTGAGAAGGAGGTGGATGTCACTGGCTGTCTTCACACTCTGCCTCCTGTCTCAAACCCAGCTCTCCACCTCCCACTCAGGGTCCCTGATCTGAATGGGGAAAGTTCTCCATATCTGGGCCAAACTGAACCCACCAATTGCTACTTTTAAGCCATGCACATGTTTCAGTCCTGGAAACCTCATGTTGATAAATTGCCTTATGGATACATTAACCACCCAAGTCACTTTCTAATACAAACTTCACCATCACATCCTTACATATATTGCCTTCCTTATTCAAATGTAAGCTCCTGGAGGGTTAGGACTTTCTTTTTTCATTTGTGTCCCAATGCCTGGCACAGAGCAATGACCTAATAAATACTTTAAAAATTAATTTCATGTGTATAAACATGTATGCATGCATGTCTGTTTGCCTTAATCCACTAGAGAAGGAAATAGCAAACCACTACAGTATCCTTGCCAAGAAAACCACAAGTGTGGTTCACAGGGTCACAATGATTTGGACACAACTAAATGACTGATCAACAATGCATGTAAGTATGCATACCATTTTAATATATAATTGTGTGTATGTGTATGTTGATATCATTTCTCCCATATGCCTTTCCCATCAAACACTATGATAATATTTGAAGAAGTACAAAAAGTCATGAGAGGTGGCCATGACACTGGTGATTGAGAGGTAGACATAGAGTGAGGAAGACCTGCCTTCCACTTCTGCTTCTGACACATCCTGGCTGGGTGAGTCTGGGCAACTGAATACCTCTCTAAGTCTCTACCTTACAGAGCAGGTTCTGATCCACATTCAGAGAGGGAATTCATCACCAAGAGCTTCCAAGACAATGAAAATCACAAGTCTAGGGAAAAATAAAAGCTATTGGAGTTACACACACATATACATACATACATACACACATATGTATATATACACACATACACACACATACAGACATCAATTGCAGTTACTTCAAACAGAATAAGTTGGGATTGAGAGATAAAAATCGACACATAAATACATAAATATGTATGTGTGTGCATATATGTATCTCTGTTTGGGGCAGGGAGATATTAAAGAATAAAAGAGGCCAGGAGAAACAACAAGGATTTTTTTTTTGCTCCAATATGTCTTTCCATTCACTTCTTCAATCTTTCAGGAAAAGAACAGAAAGTTCCTTATGGAGGAATGGAATCAAACTACCACTGATTTCTTCTTACTGGGGCTGTTTCCCCCAACCAAAACTGGCCTGCTCCTCTTCCTCCTGGTTGTCCTCATCTTCCTAATTGCCTTCCTGGGTAACTCAACCATGATTCTCCTCATCTGGCTGGATCACCACCTCCACACTCCCATGTATTTCCTGCTCAGTCAGCTCTCTCTCATGGACCTAATGTACATTTGCTGTACAGTTCCCAAGATGGCTGTCAACTTCCTATCTGGAGATAATTCCATTTCTTTGGTGGCTTGTGGATTCCAAAGTGCCTGCTTCTTAATCATGGCCTGTGCTGAAGGGTTACTCTTGGCATCTATGGCCTATGACCGTTATGTGGCTATTTGCCGCCCCCTCCATTATCCTGTTCTCATGAACAAGAGAATGTGTTTGCTGATGATTGCTGGGTCCTGGGTCTCTTCATCCATCAATTCCATTTTCCATACAGTGTATGCACTCTGTATGCCCTATTGCAAGTCCAGAATCATTAATCATTTCTTTTGTGATATCCCAGCCATGGTGCCTCTGGCCTGCATGGATACCTGGGCCTATGAGTACACAGTGCTTTTCAGCACCAACCTGTTTCTTTTGGTCCCTTTCCTTGGCATCATGGCCTCCTATGGTCGTGTTCTCTATGCTGTCCATCATATGCGCTCCTCACAGGGTAAGAAAAAAGCCTTCACTACCTGTTCTACCCACCTGACTGTGGTCACCTTCTACTATGCCCCTTTTGTGTATACATATCTGAGGCCCCCATCTCTGCGTTCCCCAGAAGAGGACAAGAACTTGGCTGTCTTCTACACCATCCTCACTCCCATGCTCAACCCCATCATCTATAGCCTGAGGAATAAGGAGGTGTTAGGGGCACTTCAGAGAGTCTTTGGGAGATCCTTACCCCAAAAAGAGTAGGTGGGGACATAGAGTCACAGAAACAGACCAGAAACTATTTTACCAATCGCATAGTGGGACTATGTTATTTGACACATTAAGATACAGGCTGTATTAATCCATCAGTCCTGATTAGCCATTATTTTAAATTAAATTTTATTTTTTGCAATTAATATGTATTTACTTGCTTTCTCTCTGCCATGTTGCCCTGGGAAAAAAACAAATGTGGAAAGTCTTGTAGCAACTTGGAAAAGTCAATCAAAACAAATCCCAACATGGGCCATCTCCAAAAATGTGTGACACATTCTGTATAATTGGTTCATCACTATTCTATTAGAAGATGGGTCCAATTCCTTATCACCAGGAGTGTCAAATCATAGTTGGTCTTTTGGATGATCACAGTTCTTAATTGTTTCAAAATTGTTTGTTTTAGCAGTGTTAGCTACTTTAGAAATTGTTCTGCTAGTTTTGTTGACTTTCCTCTTCATCAGTTTACACACATCTCCCCGGTATCTCCAAAACGGTCTCCTATGTTGTTATAGCACAACCATATTCCATTACCTTTATTCTTATACCATCATTTATTCTTCTTTTTATCGGATCCCAATTAGTTTCCAGGTTTTTGGCTCACAGAAAGATCAGCCACAAATGATTTTACATGTAAGCACTTTTGCTCTTTCTTTGATCTCTGTGGGTGTGGGCCATGGAATCAAAGATTGTGCACCATTCAATGACTTTGGCAATATAGTTCCAATTTTTTTCCATATAGCTATACAATTTTATAGCTACACATACAGTGAATTTCTGCACCTACTTTCCCATGCACCCTGTAGTACTTGTTGTCCTCCTACTTTGCCAATATGGAAGATGTTACATGGAATTTTAATTACTCTAATTTATATTTCTCTAATTATTGGTGATTTAGAACATTTTTTCTCTTATAGCTGTGTATTCGTATCTTTGATTTTTTTCCCTTGAGAAAAATTCTTTCATTGTAAATATTGATGATAAACAGAAACTGAGACACAGAAATTTCAGCATAATCTATTTATTTGAAAGGCTAGAAGTTGCCAGCAGTACAGGTCAATGGCCCCTCAGTGAGCAGAGACTCCTTATAGCAGAGAGAGCAGTTGTTTAGTTTTTTATACAGTTGGTTACATAAGGTTTATTGATGCTAAACTAGGATTGTGGTTCGTCTATAGTAGAGGATTGAAGGTGCAGGGTGGGCTTATGTTTGGATGATTTGCTGACCTACA
Source organism: Trichosurus vulpecula (assembly GCF_011100635.1). Taxonomy (NCBI): domain Eukaryota; kingdom Metazoa; phylum Chordata; class Mammalia; order Diprotodontia; family Phalangeridae; genus Trichosurus; species Trichosurus vulpecula. Next base: position 10,274,620 of record NC_050574.1, on the reverse strand, counting down.
AAGGGGTGTTTCCAAAGTCCAGAGCAATGAGGAAAAGTGAATCAACACTCTCTGAAAAGTTCTATTTTAGGCAAGTCCCTCCACCAGAATGGTCTGACGCTAGTTGCAACCAGGAAGAACATCTGTGACCATATTGAATCAATGAGTGTGGGCTGTAGCCCAGAGAAATGGGGAAGTTAACCTCTTATAAAAAAGACAAACTATCCTATAGACCCTGATGTCAATAATACAGAATAAAGTGGGGTATCAATTTCAACGTCACAATTCCCTTTTTCCGTTCTCTTACTAGTTTCACCATTTATCAATTAGAGAATGGTTATCATTCTTATAAATTTGAATAAGTTCTTTATTCTTTGGCCTAGAGGCAATCAATGAGCCAACATTTATTAAGCACATACTATGTTTCTGACATTGCGCAACTTTTGGGGGGGGCTTACAAAAACAAAAGTGAAGTAGTCCAAAACTTTAATCAATTTAAAGTCTCCTGAGGGTTACAACATGTTCACGTATTACTGAAGTGTTTATGCAAATTTAATGCCAGGAACATAGAAACATATACATATATGTATATACATGCATCTTTATGTGTATACTTAGATACCATATGTATGCATGCATATAACTACCAGACTTCCATTCCCAAATCCAACTGAAACAATTGCCTTTTGGACATTTCAAATGGATGGCCCAAAACTATTTCAAATTCAACTTGTCTATGGTGGTGCTTACGATGTTTCCTTGCCATCCCAAATTTCTCCTTAGCTTCCCTACTTCTGTTGAAGGTACCGTCATTTGCACCATCATCCTCAGAGTCAATCTGGACACCACACTCATGTTCACCCACCATATTCAATCAATTGCCAAGTCTTGTCCACAGCTCTCAAATCATTCTCTTTTTTCCCCTCACTGATAGGGCAATCACACAAGTTCAAGCTCTTATCACCTGTTACCTAGACTATGGAAGCAGCTTCACAGATGGCATCCAAACAGCTAGTGTAGCCTCTCTCCAGTCTATCCTCCATTAAGCTACCAAAGAGAGTTTCTTTAAGCATAAATTCAGATTATGTCAGTCTCTTAGTCAATAATCTCCAATGGCTCCCTGATATTTCTTGGATAAGAAGCAAGCATTCCATTTAGTATCAAAAACATTTCAAAAACTGACTCCAACCTATCTTTCCAGTTTTATTCTATATTGCTCTGCTTCCTATGAAGCCTGTCCCACAGGCTTCTAGGGACTGAAGCAACATCAAGAAAGGAGAATTAAGATTGTAGCTATCCATGGTTTGTGATGAGAGAGAAGTAGATCTGAAAAATTAGAAAGTGGAACAGAAATGTGATGTCACATGAAGGTAGCCCATATCCATGGAAATCAGGATGAAATCAGTCAACAAATATTGATTAAGTACTTCCTAGGTGCCAGGTACTATACTAGTTGTTAGGCATGAATATGCAAAGAATGAAATAAAATCTACTATTAATATATTTATATTCGAATGTGGAATATAGACAGTACATTTGAAATTATACACATCAGGTAGTAATACAAACATGCATACAGGTGCATATATACATGTCTGTGTGTATAAACCTATCTGGTAGTTGAACACAAGGTAATTTGGAACCAACCTTACTAGCTTTTGGGGGGAGGGGAAGAGGAGATAATAAAAGGCATAATGAAGAAACTGATTCCTGAGGTGCTTCTTACAGGAAAAAGAGGACTCCAGAAGAGAGATGTAAAGAGAGAGTAAGTTGGAGACATGAAGGACATCTAATGTAAAGACACAATGATGGAAGATGGAATTCTCTGTGAAGAAGAGAGAGGAGGCAAATTTGGCTGAATTGCGTGATACAAGAGATATGAATTTTCCCCTGAGGATTGCCTTGGCTGCATCCCAAAAAATATTGGTGTGTTGTCTCATCAGTGTCAAAATATTTATTGAAATTATTGTATATTTCTCTGATTTGTTCACTTTACCTTTTTGCCTCAGTTTCCTCATCTGTAAAATAAGCTGGAGAAGGAAAAGGAAAAGCATTTCCAAAGAAAACCCTAAATGGGAACACGAAAAGTCAAACACAACTGGAAAATGGCCAGCAAAGCTTAAGCCAAGTCAAATAATAGTATGAGAGTTTAAGATAATAATACTGGAAAGACTTTTCTTCATGTCTGCAACTTGGCATGAGGTGCACGTCCTCCACAGTTATGCAGGGTAGATTCCCTAGCTTCCTTCAAGATTCCCTAGCTCTGGGGCTCCAACCTACCAGACACATTTTCTGAGGCTCTCCGTTGTTCACCTTCTGTTTCAATCACTTGGCCTGCTCTTTATATTTTGTTACATGGGCATAGGCTGTGTGCTCCCTCCCCTACAGTGAAAATTCCTTTATGAAAGTGTATGGGTCAACAGACCACTGACTCAAATAAAAAAAAACAGAGGTGACTCAGCTTTCTCAAGGTAGAAACAAAACAGAAGCTTTATTTGATCAAGTCTCGCAAGAATTGGGCATCTCCCACTACCAGGGCGGAGATGGTACTGAAGAGAGGCAAGTGGGAGAAGGCAAGCAAGGGGATATATATCCATGTGCAAACAATTCTAAGAAATCCCACCCCAGAGGCTGGACCTCTGTCCCCATTTGCGGGGACAGGTGGCCTCACAATCTAACCAAGAATAAGTTTTACCCAATACCAGCACAGAAACTACAGAATTACCTTATAAGGAAACTTTAATGTTAAGATGGTGGTTTGTGAGTAGGCTAGGGGAGGGGGAGAGGGGAATACCACCTGATTTCCCCGAAATCATATGATTTACAGGAAAACGAAACTTAGGCCTAGTGAGGTCCACATCCTAACTAAATTTGTACTGTTTGAGTATCACCTTGCCTGAGTTATTCATAGGGAAAGTTTCACAATCTTGTATTCCATTCACAGCTGAGGTGACATCTACAAATCTAAAGAAGAAGGGGGAGAAAGGCATTCCTAAAGGCTAAATAATCAGATTCCCACAGACTCAAATTTATCCCATTTCCCTTTTCTCTAAATATTGATTCTCAAACATTAATAATACATACATATATATATATATATATATATATATATATATATATATATATACCCTGTGAAGTCTTCACACTTTATTCTCTCACTACCTCACACAAAAGGTACTGTTTCAGGGTTTTATTTGTATACCCAGTGCCTAGCATAATACACATAGCAAACTCTTCGTAAATGTATATCAATTACAGTAAGTTCTGGGAAATGCTTTTGCCTTGTAAAGGCTATTATTAAGTGAATGCTATGTAGAAACTGCCCAAAGTTTGAACCAACCCTAGTCAGTGACCAAGGTCATCTGGGGAGAGTGTGTCTCCAAGTTTCTTTGGGGAAAGCCTTGTACATCTGTCTTTATACCTTCTCACTAAGGTTGAGGTTGTTTTTTAAGGCACTATTAAGTAGACAGATAATGAACTTTGAGATTATTCCCTGGAGCTGGCTGTTAATTCCCTGTCTAACTATAACTCTTACTTTCTTGTGAAAGAATTTTTTTTACCAAAAAAAGTAATTCCGTCACTCAAGCAATCCTTTGGACACACCAGCTACCAATCACAGTATTGCCACTGGGCTTTGGATTCCTCACTTCTCCCATGAAGAGTATGATTGTTGCAACATTTACTGCCATGGGTGGTGTGGTGCTTAAAATCTATACTGCAAGCACAGTGCTTTGTGGACCACTGATCAACATGTGCTTGCTATCTAGGTGGCACAGTGGATAAAGCACTGGGCTTGGAATCAGGAACATTCATCTTCCTGACTTCCAATCTGGCCTCATACACTTATTTAGCTGTGTGACCCTGGGCAAGTCACTTAATCCTGTTTGCCTTAGTTTCCTCAGCTGTAAAATGAAATGAAGAAGGAAATACGAATGACTCCATTCCTATCCTTGCCAAGAAAACCTCAAATGGGGTCATGAAGAGTCACCCTCAACTGAAACAATTCAACCACAACCAAGAGTGGTTTGGGTAAACCAAATGAGATTATATTTGTAAATCTCCAAGTCTCATATAAATGCCACTATTAAGTGGAATGAACTTTCATGTCTCCCTGCATCCCCAGTGCTCACTTGGCATGAACAGAAGGTCTTTGGCCAACCTGTTTATGCTCTCCCTGTCACCCTTCACAAAGCTATTTGGTGAATCATTCATGGTTCTGCAGGAAACATACAAATACTCTGTAAAACCGGAAGGGGACAGCTGAGCAAAGAGATTCTCAGAAGGATTATAATAAATCCCAAAGGGGACTTTACCTCTGATTCAGACCAATGAACAGGCATCTACTTTAGCAACACCACCCGATGTCCCATGCATCCATCCTTGGGCTTTATAGATTTAGTGCAAATAATAAAGAGCCAGCAGCATCATTCACTTACTCCACCTCAGGCTGCTTTTCCACCAGACCATTTTGACTGCAATAACCAGGCAAGTTACTTTAAAAAAGCAGGTATTAAAAATAAATGTTTTAAATTGTAACAGTGTTTTCTCAGTTTTGTTAGTGTCAAGTAACTGAATTTTTGGAGATGGCAAAGGGATCTTCTAGGTGTGTCCTAGCCTCGAAGGATACAGGTAAGAATGAGGGCATCCCAGGCATTAGGATACGAGGTCAGCTGATTTCTGAGTTGTCTTCCTGTGTTTTCACAAAAATTGGATCACAGGGTAAGAATAACCACAACAGCAACGGTAAGAGATATTTAGACACTGCTTTGCAATGTGTGAATGCTTGCAATATCAGGTACATTGCAATGACTTTTTAAAAATGTTCGTGGACTGAGTGACTCCTTACATCCATATCCCACTTGATCTTCACAGCCAATGTGGGGCAGTAGGTATTATTCCCATTATGTTGATGAAAACACTGAAACTAAGAAAGGTTGAGTGAATAGTCTGGGGTCACTGGAGCATGGAGCTTGACTTGAACCTAGGTCTCTGTGATTCGTTTCAACATGCCATGTTGCCTCCCACAGGATCTTAAGGTCATTGATTTAGAAGTGTGGTTGATTTTAGAAATCACCTAGTCCCACCCCCCCCCCACTTACATTTCATTTTCACACGTCAGGAAACTGAGGGCTTGTAAAGTGAATTGATTTGCTGATGGTTGCAGAAGTAGTAAACAGCAGGAGAACTAGAACTCCAAATCCAATATTCTTTCCATTATAGTCTTCTGATTGCCCTGTTATTTTTGAGTGGGAATCCAATGTTTACATGAGCAGTGTCTACATGAAGTTAGTGTGTTTGGAATGAAATGAAATGATCGGGGATTCCATCCAGCAAGGAAATCTGCTGCCTTGCTGATTGAATGATTCATTTTAATTAATCTGGAATCTGCCAGTAAAGAATTAAGAGAGACCTTTGAGATCAGTGCGTTCAACTCACTACAGAATGCAGGAAGACGTCCCTTGGCAAGATTTTGGACAAGTGGTTATCTAGCTTCTTCTTCAATGTCTCTGCTACCAGGAAGCCCACTAATTCAAGTCAGCCCATGCCATTATTCCACAGTACTCATTGTTTGACTTTTCTATCTTCTTTTAAGCTAAAATGATTTCCCTAAATGTCTATGCATCTCTCTGGCAAGTTATAACCTAGGACTACATGCATTGGGAGGAGCTTTATAAAGCCCCTGAAGGTAATATTTTATGTGGTTTATATGCTTGCACCCATTAGATCCTAGCTCCTGGAAGGGTCAGAGGTAAGTGTGCAGAAAGGCAGATAGGTCAGGACATGAGATAAGAATGTAAAAATGGGGCAACATTTAGGTAATGCCTTCTCTTGTCTTCTGAGCCAGGAGACAGAAAAATGCATGGTCCTTTTGTCAAACATTAATTATGCATCTCCACCGATTGGATTGTTTCCTTTTTTTTACATTCAGTGAATTGAATGAATGGGATGGGGGGATACTTTCTCCATGCAAGGGGGTATATCCAACTTTGTCTGGGAAAAATGTAAGGCTGAGTGGTAATAGATAGCCTCCCTTTTAGCCCAAAAACCATTTCTGAGATAAATGATGATGACTAACTAATCTCTGTTGAAGGCAGAAAAGGAGTCATTCTGCTTGACTGTGGACTAAGATATTCATGGCATAGGATGTTCCAGATAAGGAGAGATGGGGAGATGAGTGGTTGAGGAAGGTGGAAGGTTATTCTTCTGTGGTAGTGATCAACTGGACACAGACTGTGCTGTGCCTACTTACAGAAACTGTTTCAAAAAGCTTTTAAATTAAATAATGAAGTTCTATCCACGTCTTAAGTGCAGGTTCTGGGTGAGGCTAGGTGCTCTCACAGTTCTTAGATTGTGTGAGTTCTTGGAGGGCAGAGTATCATTGCTTTCCTTCATATACCCATTGCTTAACATAGTGCCTGACGCAGAGGAGGCACTTAATAAATACTTTCTGACTGACTATTGGGTTTACAATCATTTCAAAACTTAAAAGCTGCTTACACAGCGCTTACAATTAAATATGGATGACCCAACAAGCAGCCAGCTGATGTGATCAGAGCAGAAAAGTTCTCCAGGTGTGGTGCTCTCAGAAAGCCATAAGAAAATAGGAGGAACAACAGTTCACAGTCATCATGTAGACAGGGTCGATCCTGTGGAGGGGCTAATAGTTGAGTTAGGACTTGAAGGAAGAGAGGAATTCCCACCTGCAGAGAAAAGAATCTCTATGCCAGACACATGGCATGGTCTGTAGGAGGGGAAAAGAGGAAGTCCTTGAGTGCTTCTAGAGGGCTGGGGAAGGGGCAGTTTGTCTTTGTCTCTGTATCCCCCTTTCAAAGTGGAGTTTTTTTCATATTGTAGGCCCTTAAGAAATGCTTCATGATTTGAATTGCATGACAATGTAGATAGGATTGAGGGGAGTATTGGTGTCATCAGCCACAGTCTGACATATTGAAACTTGACTGTAGCATAGTGATGTCACTTTGGCCTCTTCCAGAATGAAGGACACAACCAAACGACTGTGAAATGCAACTGGATAGAAAGATTAGGACCAGGTTGTTAGGGGCTAATAAGTCTTTGTTTTATCATATCAACAGTGGGGAATCACACGATTTGAATTTGCTGAAACAATAACTCTAGGAACAAGTTACTGTTTATGTCAATCAATGGATCAAATCCACTCTCTATCTTAGATCTATCTACCTCGATGTCTGTCTATCTGTCTAGTTCTAGATGGCAACAAGCAGAAAAGGATTTGACTGTTAAGCACAAGACATTGCTATGACAGTCACCCAAGTGGTTTGAGGAAGGAGACAGTCTAATCAGATGCAGTCTGCCTTAACAGAACAGCTCATCTCCACAGGAGTATCTGGTACCCAAAAATGTTTTGGGCAGTTCTTAGTATGAGGGTGGCATTCTTCAAATCAGTATGGCTGGATTTTAGAGCCATTTCCTGAGAACACTTAAAACATAGTACCTGAACAACCTCCTAATTTGGTCAATTAGGTCAAACAACAGTTACTTTGCTAAGTTCAAATATACCAGTGGTATTTATTTGGAAAGATTCGCTGATTAATTCTGTAAAGATAGGATCGTAGACGGAACTGGAAGGACCTCAGAAACAAGTGAGTTTAAGGATTTAATTTGTTTGATTTTACTTAATTTTACAATTGCGATTTACAATGGAGATGTAGCAAGGTAAAATGCTTTTCCCAGAGCCACATAGTAAATAAAGGTTTGATAGGGCATTTGAACCCAGCTCTTCCTGACTCCAAATCCAGTGCCCTCTCTATTATACCACAATCCTCTCTAGAACTTAGGACATTTATAAATTTCTTTTTGAAAATCTCTTTGCATTTTATTATCTCTCAGAACTATACATTCTAGATAATCCAATGAGTACACTGATTCCTCCAGTGTGATAGAATCTCTACCTTGTCATATTTTCTTGGAGAAATGTTGAAATAACCAAGGAGTGACATTTCCACTAATAGTCATGTATTCTTTTTCATGAATGTATGAGAGGTGCAGTTGTGGTAATTTTGGCAGGACGGTTTTACTGGTTTCTCTTTCAGAATGCTGAAGTAATCAAGTACCTTAGATGAGAATTGTCTTTCAAATGTAATGGCAAGCAAAGTGGACTTTTTATTGCCTTTTGTTTCTTTGTTTGAATCAAGAGGCTTTGACCTGCTAAAGAAATAAGAAAGCCTACTTCACATAGGTGAGTCCCAGGGTGGAGATGCCCTTTGATCATGAAGAAGTGTATATAAAATCAGATGTTAGTGTTTTTCCTTTGGGAGCACACTCATTGGAAGAGCATTGGTGATGAGACTGAGTAGCTGAAGGCGCCTCCCTGGCTTTGAAAACCAAGATGTTGGACAAACAGCTGGAAGCCTGTCTACTGGTTTGTGTTATTTGCTCTGTTTATATAATGTATACTTGTAATTTCTATTTGTGTTCTCCCTGAAGTTCAGGGTGCTGGCTTTTCCCCCTGAACTAAGTGAATGATATAGGTATGTTTGATTAAAGTAAGATTGTTAATGCCTTAAAGTTTGCTTTCCTTAGAAAAGCAGATCAAAGGAGCCTATGCTAGGAGCCCTTTTAGGTGCTCTTGTGTTGGTCTTTCACCCCCACAACAGCTGCTAGCAACACTGTTGTTACAGGTGCTCCCCTGAAAGCAAATTTTAATGAGGGATAAGAAGGATGGATATTAAGAGTCCAGTTACCTGAGAAGGTGGTATGAGAAGGGCACCAAGTGTGGAAAAGCAGTGCCTGCATGAGAAGGCTCCACCCTCTGAGACTAAAGTTGGGTGGTTTTGCAGTTTCTGCTAAAAGTTGACAATGAATAGAATTTCTAAAAACAGTTTCCTTATTTTTTTTAATCTCAGTGATACTTATTGAAAGACACTCTCCCTAGTACTTTGTGGGATGTGTGTAAGATAGGACACTGACATTTTTTTCAAAGACAACTGGAAAACAAGGCTGGTCAGGAAAGCAATAAGAGAGTTTTCTCTTAGGTACATGAAGTGGAAGAGCAAGATCAAAGAAAGGGAAAGACCACTGCTCAACATGATTGAGATGATGATCACCACTATTCAGAGAGAAGTGAGAGCTGCTCAGTTTACACTTGGTTTTCCCTTTTTCTGCTAAAGGAGGATGACTTTAGTGATGGAAAGAACATAAGAGAAATGACTACTAGGATTTTATTAGTCAGAGTTAGGGAAGAGAGAGTGTAGTAAGATGTAACCCTTCATGGATTCAGTTAAGCTAACTTAAATAATCCTAGGTATTGATATGATTTGAATACTGTCCATGAGGTGTTCTTGGTAAAGATATTGGAGGAATTTGCTCTTTCCTTCTCTAATGGACAGAGATCTAGGTGATCAAAGCTATGGTTTTTCCAATAGCAATGCATGGCTATGAGAGATGGACCCTAAGGAAAGCTCAGTGCTGCAGAACTGATGCTTTTGAATTGTGGTGCTAGAGAAGACTTTTGAGACCCTAGGACAACAAGGAGTTCAAATCAATCAATACTTAAAGAAATTAATTCAAGTTATTCACTGGAAGATCGAATACTAAAGTTGAAGCTTAAATCCTAAACGAACACCTAGAAAAGGAAGCAAGGAAAAAAAAAACAGTATGGCTCCATCAAACATAAGTTAGGGAGCATTATTTTGTTGAATTTGTTGACAGGGTTTCAAAACTAACAGATCATATCAGTACTGTGAATATAATTTAGGAGTAAACTGGGCATTGTGTCAATACCCTCTGTGGACACCCTCCCCCTTCTTTGTAGTGGTTGATCTTATTACACATTATCATCCGTAGATCTAAGGTGACTAATGAATATAGAATATTTCTACACAAATCACTTAGATAAAAATATTCTTCATTAATTAATCAATAAACTCTGAGCTCCCAACACAATTTATAAAATATTTCTAAAATAAATGAGAAATCTTTCCTTATCATATCTAGCTCACCCCTCTTTCTACTCTTTTTGTGCATGTGTGTGTGTGTGTGTGTGTGTGTGTGTGTGTGTGTGTGTGTATTAGGAAGGAGATGGATGTCATTGGCTTTATTCACACTCTGCCTCCTGCCTCAGACACAGCTCCCCAGCTCCCATTCAAGGTGTGTGATATCCTGAATGGGGAAATTTCTCCATCACTGGCCCAACCTGAATCCACTAATTTTTACTCTTAAGCCACGGACATGTTCCAGCCCTGGAAACCTCATGTCCATAAATTGCCCTATAGACACATTAACCATCCAAGTCACTTTCCAGCCCAAAACTTGCCATCACATCCTTACATATATTGCCTTCTTTATCAAAATGTAAGCTCCTGGAGGGTAAGGGTTTTCTTTTGTCATTTGTGCCCCAATGCCTGGCACATAGTAAGCACCTAATAAATACTTTAAAATTAATTTCATGTACATACACACGTATGTTTGCATGCATGTCTGTTTGCTTAATCCACTGGAGAAGGAAATAGCAAACCACTCTAGTATATTTGCCAAGATAACCACATGAGTATGGTTAACAATGTCACAATGATTTGGACACAACTAAATGACTGAACAACAACTCATATGTGTATGTATACAGCTATAATATGTGTGTGGGGGGGTGTGCGTATCACTTCTCCCACATCCCTTTTACACCAACGACTATAATACTATTTGAAGTACAAAAAGCCATGAGAGGTGGCCATGACATTGGTGCTAGAGAGGTAACCATAGAGTAAGGAAGATCTGCCTTCCACTCCTGCTTCTAACACATTCTGGCTGGGTGATTCTGGGCAGCTGGATACCTCTCTAAGTCTCTACCTTACAGAGCAGGTTCTGATCCACATTCAGGGAGGGAATTCATCACTTATACCTTCCTAGACAATGGAAATCGCAAGTAAGGGTGGAAAAAAGAAAAATAAAACCCATTGAAAATAGACACAGATATACATCCTTACATACATGCTTACACACATAACAATATATACACATGCACTTACATATATATTTGTATACAAACATGCACATACATACACACATACAGACATCAATTGAAGGTACTTCAAACAAAATAAGCTGGACTTCAGGTATTGAAATAAACCCATATAAATACATAGACATGTATGTATATGTACATGTATGTGTTTCTGTTTGGGGCAGGGAGATATTAAAGAATAAAGGAGTCATGGGGAACTTATAGGAATTCTTTTTTTCTGCTCCAAAAGCTCTATGCTTTTTTTCTTTCAGGAGAATAACATAGAAAGTTCCTTATGGAGGAATGGAATCAAACCACAACTGGTTTCTTCTTAATAGGGATATTTACCCCAACCAAAACTGGCCTGCTCCTCTTCCTCCTGATTGTCCTCATCTTCCTAATTGCCTTCCTGGGTAACTCAACCATGATTCTCCTCATCTGGCTGGATCACCACCTCCACACTCCCATGTACTTCCTGCTCAGTCAGCTCTCTCTCATGGACCTAATGTACATTTGCAATATAGTTCCCAAGATGGCTGCCAACTTCCTATCTGGGGACAATTCCATTTCTTTGGTGGCTTGTGGATTCCAAAGTTTCTGTTTTTTACTCATAGCTGGTGGCGAAGGGTTACTGCTGGCATCAATGGCCATTGACCGTTATGTGGCCATTTGCCGCCCCCTCCATTATCCCATTCTCATGAATAAGAGAATGTGTTTGCTGATGATTGCTGGGTCCTGGGTCTCCTCATCCATCAACTCCATTTTCCATACAGAATATGCACTCTCTATGCCCTATTGCAAGTCCAGAATCATTAATCATTTCTTTTGTGATATCCCAGCCATGGTGCCTCTTGCCTGCATTGATACCTGGGCCTATGAGTACACAGTGTTCTTCAGCACCAACCTGTTTCTTTTGGTCCCTTTCCTTGGCATCATGGCTTCCTATGGTCGTGTTCTCTATGCTGTCCATCATATGCGCTCCTCACAGGGGAGGAAGAAAGCCTTCACTACCTGTTCTACCCACCTGACTGTGGTCACCTTCTACTATGCCCCTTTTGTGTATACATATCTGAGGCCCCCATCTCTGCGTTCCCCAGAAGAGGACAAGAACTTGGCTGTCTTCTATACCATCCTCACTCCCATGCTCAACCCCATCATCTATAGCCTGAGGAATAAGGAGGTGTTGGGGGCCCTCCAGAGAGTCTTTGGGAGATTCTTACCCCAAAAAGAATATGTGGAGACATAAAGTCACAGAAATAGATCAAGGAACAATCTTACCAATCACATAGGTGGACTACTTTATTTGACACATTAAGCCACAGGCTATATTAATCCATCAGTCCTGATTAGCCATTATTTTAAATTAAATTTTATTTTTCAAAATTAACATCTTTGCTTTTTTTTTTCTCTCTTCCATGTTCCCCCGGAAACAAACAAATGTATGAACCCTTGTAGCAACTTGGAAAAGTCAATCAAAACAAATCCCAACATGGGCCATTCCCAAAAATGTGTGACACATTCTTTATCATTGTTTCATCACTATACTGTTAGCAGATGCGTCCAATTCTTTATCACCAGTAGTGTCAAATCATGGTTGGTCTTTTGGATGACCAGAGTTCTTAATTGTTTCAAAATTGTTTGTTTTAACAGGGTTAGTTACTTTAGAAATTGTTCTGCTAGTTTTGCTGACTTTCCTCTTCATCAGTTTACACACATCAGCCCGGTATCTCCAAAATTGTCTCCTGTGTTGTTACAGCACAATCATATTCCATTACATTCTTATACCATTATTTGTTCTCCATTTTATGGGATCCCAATTAGTTTCCAGTTCTTTAGCCCCCAAAAGATCTGCCACAGGTGATTTTACATGTAAGTACGTTTCCTCTTTCTTTGATCTCTTTGTGGACAGAGCCCATGGAATCAAAGATCATGCACCATTCAATGACTTTGGCAATACAGTTCCAATTTTTTTTCCAAATAGCTGTACAATTTCATAGCTACAGCAACAGCGAATTCATGCACCTGCTTTCCCATGGACCCTATAGTACTCGTCGTGTTCCTACTTTGCCAGCATGGAAGATATTACTTGGAATTTTAAGTCCTCTAATTTTCAGTTCCCTAATTATTGGTGATTTGGAACATTTTTTTCTCAAATAGGTATCTATTCATAGCTTGGGTATTCTTCCCTTCAGAAAAAGTCATCATTGTTAAAATTGGTGATAAAGACAAATTGAGAATCAAAATTTTTAGCTAATCGTCTTATTAGCAAGGCTGGAAGTTGCCAGCAATAGAGGTCGATGGCCGCTAAGGGACCAGAGACCCGTTACAGCAGAGAGAGCAGTTGTTTATACATTTGGTTACATAAGGTTCAGTGATGCTAAACTAGGACTATGGTTTGCATATAGTAGAGGATAAGTGAAGGTGCAGGGTGGGCTTCTATTAGGATGACTTGCCGACTTCAAAGTGGTGTTTCAAAGCCCAGGGCAATGAAGAAAAGTGAGTCAACACCTTCTGGAAAATCTTATTTTAGGCAAGCCCCTGTACCAGAATGGTCTTTTGCTAGTTGTGAACAGGGAGAATATCTTATGACCACATTGACTCAATGAGTCTGAGCTGTAGCCCAGAGAAATGGGGAAGTTAATGACTTATAAAGAAGACAAACTAGTTTATAGACCCCAACGTCAATAATACTGAATAAAGTGGGGTATCAATTTCAATGTCACTCTTCCCTTTGTCCTGTTCTCTTCCTAGTTTCACCATTTATCAATTAGGCAATGGTTCTCATTCCTATAAATCTGAATCACTTCTTTACTCTTTGTCCTGGAGGCAATCAATCAACCAACCTTTATTAAGCACATATTATGTTTCTGACATTGTTCAACTTTTGGGGGGCTGACAAATACAAACGTGAAATAGTCCAAATCTTTAATCAATTTAAAGTCTCCTGGGAGTTACAACATGTTCACATATTCTTTAAGTGTTTATGCAAATTTAATGCCAAAAACATGGAAACATATGCATATATGTATATACCTGCATCTTTGTATGAATACTTAGATACCATATGTATGCATGCATTCAACTACCAGACTTCCATTCCCAAATCCAACTAAAACATTTGCCTTTTGGACTTCTCAAGTGGATGGCCCAAAACTATTTCAAATTCAACTTGTTTATGGTGGTGCTCATGATGTTTCCCTCCCTTCCCAAATTCCTCCTTTGCTTCCCTATTCCTGTTGAAGGTACCACCTTTTGCACGATCATCCTCAGAGTCATCCTGGACATCTCACTTGTGTTCACCCACCATGTTCAATCAATTGCCAATCTTGTCCACATCTTTCAAATCATTCTCTTTTTTCCCTCACTAATAAGGCCATCAGCTAAGTTTGGGTCCTCGTCATCTATTACCTTACAGAATTAACCACACAGATGGTCTCCTAAGAGCTGGCGTAGCCTCTCTCCAGTCTACCCTCCATTCAGCTACCAAAGTAATTTTCTTTAAGCATAAATTCAGGTTATGGCAGTCTCTTAGTCAATAACTCCATGACACCTTTTGGATAAGATGCAGCCCTTCCATTTAGTTTCAAAAACATTTCAAAAACTGACTCCAACCTATCTTTCAGGTTTATTCTTTATTGCTCCACTTCCTATGAAGCCTGTCCCACAGGCTTCTAGGGACTGACATAACATCGAGAAAGGGGAATCAAGATTGTAAGTATTCTTGGTTTGAGATGAGAGATTAGTAGATCTGAAAACTAGAAAGTGGAGCAGAAAGTGATGTGCCATGAAGACAGCCCATAGCCCTGGAGATCAGGATGAAATCAATCAACAAATACTGATTAAGCACTTCCTAGGTGCCAGGTACTATACTAGTTGATAGGCATGAAACTGCAAAGAATGAAATAAAATCTACTATTAATATATTTATATTCTAATGTGGCATATAGACAGTGCATATGAAACTATACCCATCAGGTAGTAATACAAATGTACAAGCATGTGCATATATACATGTATGTGTGTATAAACCTATCTGGTAGTTGAACACAAGGTCATTTGGAACCAAGAGCACTAGCTGTTGGGAGGAGGGGAAGAGGAAACGAGAAAAGGCATCATGAAGAAATTGGTTCCTGAGGTGCTTCTTAAAAGAAAAAGAGGACTCCATAAGACAGATATAGAGAGAAAGTTTGAGACATGAAGGATGTCCAATGTAAAGATGCAATGATGGAAGATGGAATTCTGTGTGAAGAAGAGAGAGGAGGAAAATTTGGCTGAATTGCATGATGTAAGAGATATGAATTTTCCCCTGACGATTGCCTTGGCTGCATCCCCAAAAATGTTGGTAGGTTGTCTCATCAGTGTCATCACATTCAGTGAAATTATTGATTATTTCTCTAATTTGTTCACTTTTACCCTGTTTTCCTCAGTTTCCTCATCTGTAAAATAAGCTGGAGAAGGTAATGGAAAAGCATGCCAGCATCTTTGCCAAGGAAACCCCAAATGGCATCACAAAATGGCAGCTGAAAAATGACTGACCAGGAAAGCTTACGCCAAGGCAAATATTGGTATGAGAGATTAAGATAATAATGCTGGAAAGACTTTTCTTCATGTCTGCAACATAGCATGGGATGCACGTCCTCTTCAATTCTGCCTGGTAGATTCCAGAGTTTCCTTCAAGCCATAGCTCTGAGACTCCGTCCTACCAGAGTCATTTTCCATAAATTGTAGACATAATCTCTCTCCACAAATCCCCTTGTATCGCTTGGCTTGCTCTTTGTATTGTTTTACATGGGCACAGGCTCTGTGTTCCTTTCCCTATGATATAAATTCCTTGAGGGAAGGTGCTGTTTAAGGTTGTAGTTGTATGCCCAGTGCCTAGCAAAAAATTTACACATAGCAAACTCTTACTAAATGTATGTCAATTTGAGTTGAAATCCATTGTTTCAGTAAGTTCTGAGGAATTTTTTTGGCTTGTGAAGGCCATTATTAAGTTAATGCTATGTAGAAACTGCCCAAAATTTGAGACCAAACTAGTCAGGGGCTAAGGTGGTCTTGGGGAGAGTATGTCTGCAAGTGTTTGAGGGAAAAGCCTTGTACTTCTGTCTTTGTATTTTCTCACTAAAAACATCTTTGTCAAAGGTTGTTTTTTTTTAAAGACAATTTAACCAGAGGGATGATGAACATCCAGTTTGTTCCCTGGCCCTAGATGTCACATCCTTGTGTCTGTCCTTCTTGTAGAAGAATTTATTTACAGAAAAACGGTTAATGCAATCATTCAAGCAATACTTTGGACACACCAGCTATCAATCACAGAATTGCCTCTGGGCTTTGGATTCCTCACTTCTCCCATGAAGAGTATGATTGTTGCAATATTTACTGCCATGGTTGTGGTGCTTAAAATCTATGCTGCAAGCAAAAGCTTTGTGGACCACTGATCAACATATGCTTGCTATTTAGGTGGCACAGTGCATAAAGCACTGGGCTTGGAACCAGGAACACTCATCTTCCAGATTTCAAATCTGGCCTCATATACTTACTTAGCTGTGTGCCCCTGGGCAAGTCACTTAATCCCGTTTGCCTTAGTTTCCTCAGCTGTAAAATGAGATGATGAAGGAAATACGAAATGACTCCATTATCCTTGCCAAGAAAACCCCAAATTGGGTTATGAAGAATCACCCTCAACTGAAAAAATTGAACTACAATCCAGAGTGGTTTGGGCGAATCAAGGGAGACTGTAATTGTGAATTTTCAAGCCTCATATAAATGCTATTATTAAGTGGAATGAATCTTCATGTCTCCCTGCATCCCAGTGCTCACTTGACATGAACAGGTCTTTGGCCTACCCATTTGTGCTCTCCCAGTCACCCTTCACAAAGCTATTTGGCGAATCATTCATGATTCTGAAGGAAACATGCAAATACTCTGTAAAACCAGAAGGGGACAGCTGGGCAAAGACTTTCTCAGAAGGATTATAATAAATCCCAAAGGGGACTTTACCTCTGATTCAGACCAATGAACAGGCATCTACTTCAGCAGCCGTGCCCTATGTCCCATGCATCCATCCTTGGGCTTTATGGATTTACCGCAAATAATAAAGAGCCAGCAGCATCATTCACTTTCTCCATCTCAGGCTGCTTTTCCTCCAGACCATTTTCACTGCACTAATCAGGCAAGTTACTTTAAAAAAGCAGGTTTTGAAAATAAATGTTTTAAATTGTAACAGTGTTTTCTCAGTTTTGTTAGTGTCAAGTAACTGAATTTTTGGAGATGGCTAAGGGATCCTCTAAGTGTGTCCTAGCCTTTAAGGATACAGGTAAGAATGAGGGCGTCCTGGTCATTAGGATACCAGGTCAGCTGATTTCTGAGTTGTCTTCCTGTATTTTCACAAAAATTGGATCACAGGGTAAGAATAACCACAACAGCAACAACAGTAAGAGATACTTAGACACTGCTTTGCAATGTGTGAATGCTTGCAATACCAGGTACATTGCAATGACTTTTTAAAAATATTCGTGGACTGACTGACTCCTTACGTCCATGTCCCACTTGATCTTCACAGCCAATGTGGGGTGGTAGGCATTATTCCCATTGTATTGATGAAAACACTGAAACTCAGAAAGGTTGAGTGAATAGTCTGGGGTCACTGGAGCCTGGAGCTTGACTTGAACCTAGGTCTCTGTGATTCGTTTCAACATGCCATGTTGCTTCCCACAGAATCCTAAAGTCATTGATTTAGAAGTGTGGTGGATCTTAGAAGTCACCTAGTCCCCCCCCACTTATATTTCATTTTCATACATCAGGAAATTGAGGGCCTATAAAGTGAATTGAGTTGCTGATGGTTGTAGAAGTAGTAAACAGCAGGAGAACTAGAACTCCAAATCCAATATTCTTTCCATTATAGTCTTCTGATTGCCCTGTTATTTTTGAGTGGGAATCCAATGTTTACATGAGCAGTGTCTACATGACGTTAGTGTGTTTGGAATGAAATGAAATGATCGGGGATTCCATCCAGCAAGGAAATCTGCTGCCTTGCTGATTGAATGATTCTTTTTAATTGGTCTGGAATCTGCCAGTAAAGAATTGAGAGACCTTTGAGATCAGTGCATTCAAATCTCTACGGAACGCAGGAAGAGGTCCCTTGGCAAGATTTTGGACAAGTGGTTATCTAGCCTCTTCTTCAATGTCTCTGCTAACAGGAAACTCACTAATTCAAGTCAGCCCATGCCATTATTCCACAGCACTCATTGTTTGACTTTTCTAGCTTCTTATAAGCTAAAATGATTTCCAAAAATGTCTATACATCTCTCTGGCAAGTTATAACCTAGGACTACATGCATTGGGAGGAGCTTTATGAAGCCCCTGAAAGTAATATTTTATGTGGTCTATATACTTGCACCCATTAACTCCTAGCTTCTGGAAGGGTCAGAGGTAAGTGTGCAGAAAGACAGGTCAGGATGAGGGGTAAGAATGTAAAAATGGGGCAACATTTAGGTAATACCTTCTCTTGTCTTCTGAGCCAGGAGGCAGAAAAATGCATGGTCCTTTTGTCAAACATTAATTATGCCGCTCCACTGACTGGAGTGTTTGTTTTTCTTACTTTCAATGAATTGAATGAATGGTGTGGGGGGATACTTTCTCCATGCAAGGGGGTATATCCAACTTTGTCTGGGAAAAATGTAAGGCTGAGTAGTAATGGATAGCCTCCCTTTTGGCCGAAGAACCATTTCTGAGATAAATGACGATGACTAACTAATCTCTGTTGAAGGCAGAAAAGGATTCATTCTGCTTGACTGTGGACTAAGATATTCATGGCATAGGATGTTCCAGATAAGGAGAGATGGGGAGATGAGTGGTTGAGGAAGGTGGAAGGTTATTCTTCTGTGGTAGTGATCAACTGGACCCAGACTGTGCTGTGCCTACTTACAGAAACTGTTTCAAAAAGCTTTTAAAATAAATAATGAAATTCCATCTATGTATTAAGGGCATGTTCTGGGTGAGGCTAGGTGCTCTCACAGTTCTTAGATTGTGTGAGTTCTTGGAGGGAAGAGTATCATTGCTTTTCTTCATATACCCATTGCTTTACATAGTGCCTGACATAGAGGAGGCACTAAATAAATACTTACTGACTGACTATTGGGTTTACAATCATTTCAAAACTTAAAAGTTACTTACAAAGAGCTTACAATTAAATATGGGTGACCCAACAAGCAGCCAGCTGATGTGATCAGAGCAGAAAAGTTCTCCAGGTGTGTTGCTCTCAGAAAGCCACAAGAAAATAGGAGGAAGAACAGTGCAGAGTCATTATGTAGATAGGCAAGATCCTGTGGAGGGGCTAATAGTTGAGTCAGGACTTGAAGGAAGAGAAAAATTCCCACCTGCAGAGAAAAGGATCTCTATCCCAGACACATGGCATAGTCTGTAGGAAGGGAAAAAAGGAAGTCCTTGGGTGCTCTTGGAGGGCTGGGGAATGGGCAGTTTGTCTTTGTCCCTTTATCCCCCTTGCAAAGTGGAGTTTTTATTCATATTGTAGGCCCTTAAGAAATGCTTCATGATTTGAATAGCATGACAATGTAGACAGCATTGAGGGGAGTATTGGTGTCATCAGTCAGAGTCTGACATATTGAAACTTGACTGTAGCATATTGATGTCACTTTGGCCTCTTCCAGAAAGAAGGACAACAACGAAACAACTGTGAAATGTGACTGGATAGAGAGACTAGAACGAGATTGTTAGGGGCTAATAAGTCTTTGTTTTATCATATCAACAGTGGGGAATCACATGATTTGAATTTGCTGAAACAATAACTCTAGGAACAAGCTATTGTTTATGTCAATCAATGGATCAAATCCACTCTCTATCTTAGATCTATCTACCTCGATGTCTGTCTATCTGTCTAGTTCTAGATGTAATTGAAGGTTATGGCAACAAGCAGAAAAGGATTTGACTGTTAAGCACAAGACATTGCTATGACAGTCACCCAAGTGGTTTG
The DNA here is from genome assembly GCF_011100635.1 of Trichosurus vulpecula. Classification (NCBI taxonomy): domain Eukaryota; kingdom Metazoa; phylum Chordata; class Mammalia; order Diprotodontia; family Phalangeridae; genus Trichosurus; species Trichosurus vulpecula. The sequence continues at coordinate 10,254,677 of NC_050574.1, read as the reverse complement.
AACAAGTAGACAGTCTAATCAGATGCAGTCTGCCTTAACAGAACAGCTCATCTCCACAGGAGTATGTGGAACCCAAAAATGTTTTGGGCAGTTCTTAGTACGAGGGTGGCCCTCTTCAAATCAGTATGGCTGGATTTTAGAGCCATTTCCTGAGAACACTTAAAACATAGTACCTGAACAACCTCCTAATTTGGTCAATTAAGTCAAACAACAGTTACTTTGCTAAGTTCAAATATACCAGTTATATTTATTTGGAACGACTCGCTGATTAATTCTGTCAAGATAGGATCATAGACGGAACTGGAAGGACCTTAGAAACAACAGAGTTTAAGGACTTAATTTGTTTGATTTTACTTAATTTTACAATTGCGATTTACAATTGAGATGCAGCAAGGGAAAATGCTTTTCCCAGAGTCACACAGTAAATAAGGGTTTGATAGGACATTTGAACTCAGCTCTTCCTGACTCCAAATCCAGTGCCCTCTCAACTATACCACAATCCACTCTAGAACTTAGGACATATGTAATTTTTTTTTAAGATTGCTTTGCATTTTATTATCTCTCAGAACAATACATTCTAGACTATCCAATGAGTAGGCTGATTCCTCCAGTGGAATAGCATTTCTACCTTGTCATATTTTCTTGGAGAAATGTTGAAATAACCTAAGAGTGACAGTGACGTTTCAACTAATAGTCATGTATACCTTTTCATGAATACATGAGAGGTGCTGTTATGGTAATTAGGGTGGGGACTGTTTTACTGCTTTCTCTTTCAGAATGCTGAGGTAATCAAGTACCTTTGATAAGTATTGCCTTTCAAATGTAATGGCAAGCAAAGTGGACTTTTTATTGCCTTTTGTTTCTTTGTTTGAATCAAGAGGCTTTGACCTGCTAAAGAAATAAGAAAGCCTACTTCACATAGGTGAGTCCCAGGGTTGAGATGCCCTTTGACCCTGAAGAAGTGTATATAAACTCAGAGGTTAGTGTTTTGCGTTTGGGAGCACACTCTTTGGGAGAGCATTGGTGATGATATTCTGAGTAGCTGAAGGAGCCTCCCTGGCTTTCAAAACCAAGATGTTGGACAAGCAGCTGGATGCCTGTCTACTGGTTTGTGTTATTTGCTCTGTTTATATAATGTGTGCTTGCAATTTCTATTTGTGTTCTCCCTGAAGTTCAGGGTGCTGGCTTTTCCCCCTGAACTAAGTGAATGATATAGTTATGTTTGATTAAAGTAAGATTGTTAATGCCTTAAAGTTTGCTTTCCTTAGAAAAACAGATCCAAGGAGCTATACTAGGAGCCCTTCTGTGTGCTCTTGTTGTTGGTCTTTCACCCCCACAACAGCTGCTAGCAACACTGTTGTTACAGGTGCTCCCCTGAAAGCAGATTTTAATGAGGGATAAGAAGGATGGATATTAAGAGTCCAGTTACCTGAGAAGGTGGTATGAGAAGGGCACCAAGTGTGGAAAAGCAGTGCTGCATGAGAAGGCTCCACACTCTGAGACTAAAGTTGGGTGGTTTTGCAGTTCTGCTAAAAGTTGACAATGAAATTTCTAAAAACAGTTTCCTTATTTTTTTTAATCTCAGTGATACTTATTGAAAGACACTCTCCAGAGTACTTTGTGGGATGCGTGTAAGATAGGACACTGACATTATCGTTTCCAAAAACAACTGTAAGCTGAGGCTGGTCAGGAAAGCCATAAGAGAGTTTTCTCTTAGGTACATGAGGTGGAAGAGAAAGATCAAAGAAAGGGAAAGACCAGTGCTCAACATGATTGAGATGATGATCACCACTATTCAGAGGGAAGTGAGAGCTGTTCAGTTTATACTTGGCATCCCTTTTTCTGCTAAAGAAGGATGACTTTAGTGCTGGAAAGAACATAAGAAAAATGACTACTAGAATTTTATTAGTCAGAGTTAGGGAGGAGAGAGTGTAGTAAGACGTAACCCTCCATGGATTCAGTTAAGCTAACTTAGATAATCATAGGTATTGATACGATTTGAATACTGTCCATGAGGTTTTCTTGGTAAACATATTGGAGGAATTTGCTCTTTCCTTCTCCAATGGACAAAGATCTAGGTGATCAAAGCCATGGATTTTCCAATACCAATGCATGGCTTTGGGAGATGGACCCTAAGGAAAGCTCAGTGCCACAAAACTGATGCTTTTGAATTCTGTTGCTAGAGAAGACTTTTGAGACCCTAGGACAGCAAGGAGTTCAAATCAATCAGTGCTTAAAGAAATTAACTCCCGTTATTCACTGGAAGATCAAATACTAAAGTTGAAGCTTAAATCCCAAATGAACATCTAGGAAAGGAAGCATGGAAAACAAAAAACCAGTATGACTCCATCAAACATAAGTTAGGGAGCATTACTTTATTGAATTTGTTGACAGGGTTTCAAAACTAACAGATCATATGAATACTGTGAATATAATTTATGAGCAAACTGAGCACTTTGTCAATACCCTCTATGGACACCTCCCCTTCCTTGTACTGGTTGATTTTATTATACATTATCATCCCTAGTTCTAAGGTGACTAAGGAATATAGAATATAGAATCACTTAGATTAAAGTATCCTTCATTAATTAATCAATAAACTCTGAGCTCCCAACACAATTTATAAAATATTTATAAAATAAACAAGAGAAATCTTTTCTTATCACATCTTGCTCACGCCTCTTTCTACACTTTTTGTGCATGCATGCATGCATGCATGTGAGTGCGTGTGTGTGTGTGTGTGTGTGTGTGTGTGTGTGTGTGTATTGGGCAGGAGATGGATGTCACTGGCTTTCTTCACACTCTACTTCCTGCCTCAGACACAGCTCCCCAGCTCCCATTCAAGGTGTGTGATCTCCCGCATGGGGAATTTTCTCCATCATTGGCCCAACCTGAATCCACTAATTTTTATTCTTAAGCCACACACATGTCCCAGCCCTGGCAGTCACATGTCAATAAAATGCCCTATACATACATTAACCATCCAAGTCAGTTTCCAATCCAAAACTTGCCATCACATTCTTACATATGTTGCCTTCCTTATTCAAATGTAGGCTCCTGGAGGGTAAGGGCTTTCTTTTTACATTTTTATCCTAAAGCTGGAACAAAGTAAGCATCTAATAAATACTTTAAAACTTAATTTCATGTACATGCACACATATGTATGCATGCATGTCTGTTTACCTAATCCACTGGAAAAGGAAATGGCAAATCACTCTAGTATCCTTGCCGAGAAAACCACATCAGTATGATTCACAGGGTCACAGTGATTTGGACACAACTAAATGACTGAACAACAATGCATATGTGTATGTATACAGCTATAATACATGTGTGTGTGTATCATTTCTCCCATATCACTTTCGCACCAACAACTATAATAACATTTGAAGAAGTACAAAAAGCCATGAGAGGTGGCCATGACATTGGTGCTAGAGAGGTAACCATAGAGTAAGGAAGATCTGCCTTCCACTCCTGCTTCTAACACATTCTGGCTGGGTGATTCTGGGCAGCTGGATACCTCTCTAAGTCTCTACCTTACAGAGCAGGTTCTGATCCACATTCAGAGAGGGAATTCATCACTTATAGCTTCCTAGACAATTTAAATCAGAAAATAAAACCCATTGAAAATAAAGAAATACACACACATATACGTGCAAACATACATACATACACATATCCACATATACACATGCACATGCACACATATATATGTTATATATTTATATACACACACACATGCATGTACATACATTCAGACATCAATTACAGGTACTTCAAACAAAATAAGCTGGGCTTCAGATATTGAAATCTACTCATCCAAAAACATATATACATATCAGTGTGAGGTTTATGTATTTCTGTTTGGGGCTGGGAGATGTTAAAGAATAAAGGAGTCCAGGAGAACTCATAGGATTTTTTTTTTTGCTCCAAAGTGTCTTTCCATTCACTACTTTTGTCTTTCAGAACAATAATTTAGAGAGTTCCTTATGGAGAAATGGAATCACACCACAACTGGTTTCTTCTTAATAGGGATATTTCCCCCAAACGAAACTGGCCTGCTCCTCTTCCTCCTGGTTGTCCTCATCTTCCTAATCGCCTTCCTGGGTAACTCAACAATGATTCTCCTCATCTGGCTGGATCACCACCTCCACACTCCTATGTACTTCCTGCTCAGTCAGCTCTCTCTCATGGACCTAATGTACATTTGCTGTACAGTTCCCAAGATGGCTGCCAACTTCTTATCTGGGGACAATTCCATTTCTTTGGTGGCTTGTGGATTCCAAAGTTTCTGTTTTTTACTCATAGGTGGTGTTGAAGCGTTACTCCTGGCATGGATGGCCATTGACCGTTATGTGGCTATTTGCCGCCCCCTCCACTATCACAATCTCATGAATAAGAGAATGTATTTGCTGATGATTTCTGGGTCCTGGGTTTCTTCATCCATCAATTCCATTTTCCATACTACGTATATACTCTCTATGCCCTATTGCAAGTCCAGAATCATTAATCATTTCTTTTGTGATATCCCAGCCATGGTGCCTCTGGCCTGCATGGATACCTGGGCCTATGAGTACACAGTGATGTTCAGCACCAATCTGTTTCTTTTTGTCCCTTTCCTTGGCATCATGGCTTCCTATGGTCGTGTCCTCTATGCTGTCCATCATATGCGCTCCTCACAGGGGAGGAAGAAAGCCTTCACTACCTGTTCCATCCACCTGACTGTGGTCACTTTCTACTATGCCCCTTTTGTGTATACATATCTGAGGCCCCGATCTCTGCGTTCCCCAGAAGAAGACAAGAACTTAGCTGTCTTCTATACCATCCTCACTCCTATGCTCAACCCCATCATCTATAGCCTGAGGAATAAAGAGGTGTTGGAGGCCCTGCAGAGAGTCTTTGGGAGATCCTTACCCCAAAAAGAATAGGTGGGGACATGAAGTCAGAGAAATAGATGAAGAAATAATCTTACCATTCACATAGGTGGACTACTTTATTTGACACATTAAGACAAATTCTGTATTAACCCATCAGTCCTGATTAGCCATTATTTTAAATTAAATTTTATTTTTCTCAACTAACATGTGTTTCCTATCTTTCTCTCTGCCATGTTCCCACTGTAAACAAACAAATGTGCAAACACTTGTAGCAACTAGGAAAAGTCAGTGAAAACAAATCCCAACATAGGCCATCTCCAAAAACGTGTGACACATTCTGTATCATTGGTTCATCACTATTTTGTTAGAAGATGGGTCCAATTCCTTATCACCAGGAGTGTCAAATCATAGTTGGTCTTTTGGATGATCACAGTTCTTAATTGTTTCAAATTTTATTTTTGTATTAGCAGTGTTAGTTATTTTAGAAATTGTCCCTTCTGGGGCAGAGCCAAGATGGCCATGTGAAAACAGCTTCTTACTGGAGGTGTCTCAAAAGTTCTGTCAGATACCTCTAGAAAAGTGAATCTGAGCAGATTTCAGAGAGTTAGAAGCCCCTAGTACACTGGGTGAGGCACATTTCCAAGCCAGGAGGGTCCAAAAGGTCGATGGGACAGATCTGTAGGCTGGGAGAGCACCTAGCATGCAGAGCTGCCCCAGACAGCAACAAAGCAGATGCAGCTGCGGAAAGCAGACAGAGATCCAGGCTGCATGAAAGCTGGGCATCACAAACCGGTGGAGATGGCCAAGCCTCCCAACACAGGTCAAGAGTCTGTTGAAGCCATGGGAGGCAGCAGGGCAGTGCCTGTGTCTGTGAGACATCTACTCCTGAGGCTTGTAGCCCAAAGGTTTGAAAACTGCCTTCTTCAACTTCTGGAAGACATAATGGCCAGGTAAAGGCCTCTCATCCATCCCTTCCTCCCTCACTGACCAAGAGAATTCCTCAGGGAAAAATACAGGGATAGAGGAGACAGAAGGGGAGCTTCAGTAGCCAAACAGTGGGAACTCCTGAGTCCCAGAGGGGCACACCCAGCAAGGGTCAACATCAGGAACCCAGATGTGCCTTTGCACGGCAAGGGAAGGTGGCAGACACTAGCACAGACAACAACTGAGACCACTGCTGCTGGAGAGCACCCCCAATGAGCAGAGACGTCTTGTAGCAGAGAGAGCAGTTGTTTATACATTTGGTTATGTAAGGTTCAGTGATGCTAAACTGGGACTGTGGTTTGCTTAGAGTAGAGGATAAGTGAAGGTGCAGGGTGGGCTTCTATATGGATGACTCGCCGACTTGCAAAGTGGTGTTTCAAAGTCCAGGGCAATGAAGAAAAGTGAGTCAACACCTTTTGGAAAATCTTATTTTAGGCAAGCCCCTCTACCAGAATGATCTTTTGCTAATTGTGACCAGGGAGAATATCTTATGACCACATTGACTCAATGAGTCTGAACTGTAGCCCAGAGAAATGGGGAAGTTAATGTCTTATAAAGAAGAAAAACTATCTTATAGATGCCAATATCAATAATACTGAATAAAATAGGGTATCTATTTCAATGTCGCTCTTCCCTTTGTCCTGTTCTCTTCCTAGTTTCACCATTTCACCAATTAGGGAATGGTTCTGATTCCTATAAATCTGAATCAGCTCTTTATTCTTTGTCATAGAGGCAATCAATCAACTAACATTTATTAAGCACATACTGAACATTTCTGACATTGTGCAACTTTTGGGGGGCTGACAAATACAAACATGAAATAGTCCAAAACTTTAATCAATTTAAAGTCTCCTGGGGGTTACAACATGCTCACATATTCTTAAAGTGTTTATGCAAATTTAATGCCAAGAACATAGAAATATATGTATATATGTATACACAGGCATCTTTATATGCATACTTAGATGCCATATTTATACATGCATATAACTACCAGACTTCCATTCCCAAATCTAACTGAAACAATTGCCTTTTGGACATTTCAAATGCATGGCCCAAAACTATTTCAAATACAACTTGTCTATGGTGGTGCTTATGATATTTCCTTGCCATCTCAAATTTCTCCTTAGCTTCCCTCTTCCCGTTGAAGTTACCTCCACTTCTAACATCATTCTCAGAGTCATTCTGGACACCTCACTCGTGGTCACCCACCATATTCAATCAATTGCCAAGTCTTGTCCACAGCTCTCAAATCATGCTCTTTTCTTCCCTCACTAATAGGGCCATTACCCAAGTTCAGGTTCTCGTCATCTATTACCTTACAAAATTAACCACACAGATGGTCTCCTAAGAGCTAGTGTAGCCTCTCTCCAGTCTATCCTCCATTCAGCTACCAAAGTGATTTTCATTAAGCATAAATCAGATTATGTTGGTCTCTTAGTCAATTAACTCTAATGGCTCCCTGATACCTCTTGGATAAGATGCAACTCTTCCATTTAGTATCAAAAACATTTCATAAACTGACTCCAACCTATTTTTCCAGTTTTATTCTGTATTGCTCTGCTCACTATGAAACCTATCCCCCAGGCTTCTACTGACTGAGATAACACAAAGAAAAGAGAATCAAGATCATAGCTATTCATGGTTTGTGATGAGAGAGAAGAAGATCTGAAAAATTAGAAAGTGGAGCAGAAATATGATGTGCCATGAAGACAGCCCATAGCCATGGAGATCAGATGGAACCAATCAACAAATACTGCTTAATCACTTCCTAGGTGCCAGGTACTATACTAGTTGATAGGAATGCAAATGCAAAGAATGAAATAAAATCTACTATTAATATGTTTATATTCTAATGTGGTGTATAGACAGTGCATATGAAATTATACCCATCAGGTAGTAATACGAATGTACGTACACGTGCATATATACGTATGTGTGTATAAACCTATCTGGTAGTTGAACACAAGGTCATTTGGAACCAAGAGCACTAGCTGTTGGGAGGAGGGGAAGAGGAAATGAGAAAAGGCATCATGAAGAAATTGGTTCCTGAGGTGCTTCTTAAAAGAAAAAGAGGACTCCATAAGAGAGATATAGAGAGAAAGTTTGAGACATGAAGGATGTCCAATGTAAAGACGCAATGATGGAAGATGGAATTCTGTGTGAAGAACAGAGAGGAGGCAAATTTGGCTGAATTACATGGTATAAGAGATGTGAATTTTCCCCTGAGGATTGCCTTGGCGGCATCCCCAAAAACGCTGCTATGTTGTCTCATCAGTGTCATCACATTCCGTGAAATTATTGATTATTTCTCTAATTTGTTCACTTTTGCTCTGATTTCCTCATTTTTCTCATCTGTAAAATAAGCTGGAGAAGGAAATGGAAAAGCATCGCAGGATCTTTGCCAAGGAAACCCCAAATGGCATCACAAAAAATCAGATGCAGCTGAAAAATGACTGACCACAAAGCTTAAGCCAAGATAAATATTAGTATGAAAGATTAAGGTAATAATACTGGAAAGACATTTCTTCATGTCTGCAACATGGCATGAGGTGCACGTCCTCCTAAATTCTGCTGGTAGATTCCCTAGCTTCCTTCAAGCTGTACCTCTGGGCCTCCATCCTACCAGACATATTTTCTGAGGCCCTCAATTGTTCACATTCTCTATCACTTGGCATATTCTTTATGTTTTGTTACACGGGCATAGGCTGTGTGCTCCCTCCCCTACGGTGAAAATTCCTTGATGTAAGGCATTGTTTCAGGGTTTTATTTGTATTCTGAGTGCTTAGCATAATACACATAGCAAACTCTTCCTAAATGTATTTCAATTTCAATTGATATCAATAATTTCTGTAGGTTGTGAGAAATAGTTTTGCCTTGTAAAGGTTATTATTAAGTGAATGCCATGTAGAAACTGCCCAAAGTTTGAACCAACCCTAGTCAGGGACCAAGGTCGTCTTGGGGAGTGTGTGTCTCTAAGTTTTTTGGGGCAAAGCCTTGTACTTCTGTCTTTATATCTTCTCAGTATATACATCTTTGTAAAAAATTTTTTGATGATGAACATTGAGTTTGTTCGCTGGCCCTAGCTGTCACTTCCTTGTCTCTGTCTTTCTTGAAGAAGAATTTATTTACTAAAAAAAGGCTAATGCGTTCATTCAAGCAATACTTTGGAAACACCATCTACCAATCCCAGAATTGCCGCTGGGCTTTGCATTCCTCACTTGTCCCATTAAGAGTATGATTATTGCAATATTTACTGTCACGGGTGGCATGGAGCTTAAAATTTATACTGCAAGCACAGTGCTTTGTGGACCACTGATAAATATGTGCTTGCTATTTAGGTGGCACATTGGATAAAGCCCTGGGCTTGGAACCAGGAACACTCATCTTCCTGACTTCCAATCTGGCCTCATAAACTAACTTAGCTGTGTGACCCTGGGCAAGTCACTTAATCCTGTCTGCCTTAGTTTCTTCAGCTGTAGAATGAGATGAAGTGTTCCACCATCCTTGCCAAGAAAACCCCAAACTGGGTCATGAAGAATCACCCTCAACTGAAACAATACAACCACAACCCAGAGTGGTTTTGGTGAATCAAGTGAGGTTATATTTGTAAATCTCCCAGCCCATATAAATGCTACTATTAAGGGGCATGAACCTTCATGTCTCCCTGCATCCTCAGTGCTCACTTGGCATGAACAGAAGGTCTGTGGCCAACCTGTTTGTGCTCTCCCAGTCACCCTCCACAAAGCTATTTGGGGAATCATCCATGGTTCTGCAGAAAACATTCAATTACTCAGTAAACCCAGAAGGGGACAGATGGGCAAAGGGATTCTCAGAAGAACCATAATAAATCCCAAAGGGGACTTTAGCACTGATGGAGACCACTGAACAGGCATCTACTTCAGCAGCCGTGCCCTATGTCCCATGCATCCATCCTTGGGCTTTATGGATTTACCGCAAATAATAAAGAGCCAGCAGCATCATTCACTTACTCCACCTCAGGCTGCTTTTCCTCCAGACCATTTTCACTGCACTAATCAGGCAAGTTACTTTAAAAAAGCAAGTTTTGAAAATAAATGTTTTAAATTGTAACAGTGTTTTCTCAGTTTTGTTAGTGTCAAGTAACTGAATTTTTGGAGATGGCTAAGGGATCCTCTAAGTGTGTCCTAGCCTTTAAGGATACAGGTAAGAATGAGGGCGTCCTGGTCATTAGGATACCAGGTCAGCTGATTTCTGAGTTGTCTTCCTGTATTTTCAGAAAAATTGGATCACAGGGTAAGAATACACAACAGCAACAACAGTAAGAGATACTTAGACACTGCTTTGCAATGTGTGAATGCTTGCAATACCAGGTACATTGCAATGACTTTTTAAAAATATTCGTGGACTGACTGACTCCTTACATCCATGTCCCACTTGATCTTCACAGCCAATGTGGGGTGGTAGGCATTATTCCCATTGTATTGATGAAAACACTGAAACTCAGAAAGGTTGAGTGAATATTCTGGGGTCACTGGAGCCTGGAGCTTGACTTGAACCTAGGTCTCTGTGATTCGTTTCAACATGCCATGTTGCTTCCCACAGAATCCTAAAGTCATTGATTTAGAAGTGTGGTGGATCTTAGAAGTCACCTAGTCCCCCCCCACTTATATTTCATTTTCATACATCAGGAAATTGAGGGCCTATAAAGTGAATTGAGTTGCTGATGGTTGTAGAAGTAGTAAACAGCAGGAGAACTAGAACTCCAAATCCAATATTCTTTCCATTATAGTCTTCTGATTGCCCTGTTATTTTTGAGTGGGAAACCAATGTTAACATGAGCAGTGTCTACATGAAGTTAGTGTGTTTGGAATGAAATGAAATGATCGGGGATTCCATCCAGCAAGGAAATCTGCTGCCTTGCTGATTGAATGATTCATTTTAATTAATCTGGAATCTGCCAGTAAAGAATTAAGAGAGACGTTTGAGAAAAGTGCGTTCAACTCTCTACAGAATGCAGGAGGAAGTCCCTTGACAAGATTTTGGACAAGTGGTTATCTCGCCTCTTCTTCAATGTCTCTGCTACCAGGAAGCTCACTAAGTCAAGTCAGCCCATGCCATTATTCCACAGTACTCATTGTTTGACTTTTCTATCTTCTTTTAAGCTAAAATGATTTCCCTAAATGTCTATGCATCTCTCTGGCAAGTTATAACCTAGGACTACATGCATTGGGAGGAGCTTTATAAAACCCCTGAAAGTAATATTTTATGTGGTTACATGCTTGTAGCCATTAAATCCTAGCTTCTGGAAGGTTCAGAGGTAAGTGTGCAGAAAGACAGGTCAAGATGTGAGGTAAGAATGTAAAAATGGGGCAACATTTAGGTGATACCTTCTCTTGTCTTCTGAGCCAGGGACAGAAAAATGCATGGTCCCTTTGTCAAACATTAATTATGCATCTCCATCAGGTGGATTGTTTGTTTTTCTTACTTTCAATGAATTGAATGAATGGGGTGTGGGGATACTTTCTCCATGCAAGAGGGTAGATCCAACTTTGTCTGGGAAAAATGTAAGGCTGACTGGTAATGGATAGCCTCCCTTTTAGCCCAAGAACCATTTCTGAGATAAATGATGATGACTAACTAATTTCTGTTAAAGTCAGAAAAGAGTCATTCTGCTTGACTGTGGACTAAGATATTCATGGCATAGGATGTTCCAGATAAGGAGAGATGGAGAGATGAGTGGTTTAGGAAAGTGGAAGGTTATTCTTCTGTGGTAGTGATCAACTGGACCCAGACTGTGCTGTGCCTACTTACAGAAACTGTTTCAAAAAGCTTTTAAATTAAATAATGAAGTTCTATCCACGTCTTAAGTGCAGGTTCTGGGTGAGGCTAGGTGCTCTCACAGTTCTTAGATTGTGTGAGTTCTTGGAGGGCAGAGTATCATTGCTTTTCTTCATATACGCATTGCTTTACATAGAGCCTGACATAAAGGAGGCACTAAATAAATACTTACTAACTGACTATTGGGTTTACAATCATTTCAAAACTTAAAAGCTGCTTACAAAGAGCTTACAATTAAATATGGGTGACCCAACAAGCAGCCAGCTGATGTGATCAGAGCAGAAGAGTTCTCCAGGTGTGGTGCTCTCAGAAAGCCATAAGAAAATAGGAGGAACAACAGTTCACAGTCATCATGTAGATAGGGTCGATCCTGTGGAGGGGCTAATAGTTGAGTTAGGACTTGATGGAAGAGAAGAATTCCCACCTGCAGAGAAAAGAATCTCTATGCCAGACACATGGCATGGTCTGTAGGAGGGGAAAAGAGGAAGTCCTTGAGTGCTCCAGGAGGGCTGGGGAAAGGACAGTTTGTCTTTTGTCTCTGTAACCCCCTTTCAAAGTGGAGTTTTTTTCATATTGTAGGCCCTTAAGAAATGCTTGATGATTTGAATAGCATGACAATGTAGACAGCATTGAGGGGAGTATTGGTGTCATCAGTCAGAGTCTGACATATTGAAACTTGACTGTAGCATAGTGATGTCACTTTGACCTCTTCCAGAAAGAAGGACAACAATGAAACAACTGTGAAATGTGACTGGATAGAGAGACTAGAACCAGATTGTTAGGGGCTAATAAGTCTTTGTTTTATCATATCAACAGTGGGGAATCACACGATTTGAATTTGCTAAAACAATAACTCTAGGAACAAGTTATAGTTTATGTCAATCAATGGATCAAATCCACTCTCTATCTTAGATCTAGCTACCTCGATGTCTGTCTTTCTGTCTAGGTCTAGATCTAATTGAAGGTCATGGCAACAAGCAGAAAAGGATTTGACTGTTAAGCACAAGACATTGCTATGACAGTCACCCAAGTGGTTTGAGCAAGTAGACAGTCTAATCAGATGCAGTCTGCCTTAACAGAACAGCTCATCTTCACAGGAGTATGTGGAACCCAAAAATGTTTTGGGCGGTTCTTAGTATAAGGGTGGCCTTCTTCAAATCAGTATGGCTGGATTTTAGAGCCATTTCCTGAGGATACTTAAAACATAGTACCTGAACAACCTCCTAATTTGGTCAATTAAGTCAAACAACAGTTACTTTGCTAAGTTCAAATATACCAGTTATATTTATTCGGAATGACTCGCTGATTAATTCTGTCAAGATAGGATCGTAGACGGAACTGGAAGGACCTTAGAAACAACAGAGTTTAAGGACTTAATTTGTTTGATTTTACTTAATTTTACAATTGCGATTTACAATTGAGATGCAGCAAGGGAAAATGCTTTTCCCAGAGTCACACAGTAAATAAGGGTTTGATAGGACATTTGAACTCAGCTCTTCCTGATTCCAAATCCAGTGCCCTCTCAACTATACCACAATCCTCTCTAGAACTTAGGACATTTATAATTTTTTTTGAAAATCGCTTTGCATTTTATTGTCTCACAGAACAATAAATTCTAGATAATCCAATGAGTAGGCTGATTCCTCCAGTGGAATAGAATCTCTACCTTGTCATATTTTCTTGGAGAAATGTTGAAATAACCAAGGAGTGACATTTCATCTAATACTCATGTATATTTTTTCATGAATGTATGAGAGGTGCTGTTATGGTAATTAGGGTAATTAATGATTTCTCTTTCAGAATGCTGAGGTAATCAAGTATCTTTGATGAGTATTGCCTTTCAAATGTAATGGCAAGCAAAGTGGACTTTTTATTGCCTTTTGTTTCTTTGATTGAATCAGGAGGCTTTGACCTGCTAAAGAAACAAGAAAGCCTAGTTCACATAGGTTTGAGTCCCATGGTTGTGATGCCCTTTGATCCTGAAGAAGTGTATATAAACTCAGAGGTTAGTGTTTTGCCTTTGGGAGCACACTCTTTGGGAGAGCATTGGTGATGAGACTCTGAGTAGCTGAAGGAGCCTCCCTGGCTTTCAAAACCAAGATGTTGGACAAGCAGCTGGATGCCTGTCTACTGGTTTGTGTTATTTGCTCTGTTTATATAATGTGTGCTTACAATTTCTGTTTGTGTTCTCCCTGAAGTAGAGTTTGCTGGCTTTTCACCCAGAACTAAGTGAATGATATAGGTATGTTTAATTAAAGTAAGATTGTTAATGCCTTTAAGTTTGCTTTCCTTAGGAAAGCAGATCCAAGGAGCTATGCTAGGAGCCCTTCTGTGTGCTCTTGTTGTTGGTCTTTCACCCCCACAACAGCTGCTAGCAACACTGTTGTTACAGGTGCTCCCCTGAAAGCAGATTTTAATGAGGGATAAGAAGGATGGATATTAAGAGTCCAGTTGCCTGAGAAGGTGGTATGAGAAGGGCACCAAGTGTGGAAAAGCAGTGCTGCATGAGGAGGCTCCACACTCTGAGACTAAAGTTGGGTGGTTTTGCAGTTCTGCTAAAAGTTGACAATGAAATTTCTAAAAACAGTTTCCTTATTTTTTTAATCTCAGTGATACTTATTGAAAGATACTCTCCAGAGTACTTTGTGGGATGTGTGTAAGATAGGACACTGACATTATCATTTCCAAAGACAACTGTAAGCTGAGGCTGGTCAGGAAAGCAATAAGAGAGTTTTCTCTTAGGTACATGAGGTAGAAGAGCAAGATCAAAGAAAGGGAAAGACCAGTGCTCAACATGATTGAGATGATGATCCACTACTATTCAGAGAGAAGTGAGAGCTGCTCAGTTTATACTTGGCTTCCCTTTTTCTGCTAAAGAAGGATGACTTTTAGTGCTGGAAAGAATATAAGAGAAATGACTACTAGGATTTTATTAGTCAGAGTTAGGGAGGAGAGAGTGTAGTAAGATGTAACCCTTCATGGATTCAGTTAAGCTAACTTAGATAATCATAGGTATTATTGATAAGATTTGAATACTGTCCATAAGGTTTTCTTGGTAAACATATTGGAGGAATTAGCTGTTTCCTTCTGCGATTGACAAAGATCTATGGGATCAAAGCTATGGATTTTCCAATAGCAATGCATGGCTATGAGAGATGGACCCTAAGGAAAGCTCAGTGCTGCAGAACTGATGCTTTTGAACTGTGGTGCTAGAGAAGATTTTGAGACCCTAGAACAGCAAGGAGTTCAAATCAATCAATACTTAAAGAAATTAATTCAAGTTATTCACTGGAAGACCAAATACTAAAGTTGAAGCTTAAATCCTAAATGAACATCTAGAAAAGGAAGCAAGGAAAACAAAAAAACAGTATGGCTCCATCAAACGTAAGTTAGGGAGCATTATTTTATTAAATTTGTTGACAGGGTTTCAAAACTAACAGATCACATGAATACTGTCAATATAATTTAAGAGTAAACTGAGCACTTTGTCAATACCCTGTATGGATACCTCCCCTTCCTTGTACTGGTTGATTTTATTATACATTATCATCCTAGTTTTAAGGTGACTAAGGAATATAGAATATTTCCACACAAATCACTTATATTAAAGTATCCTTCATTAATTAATCAATAAACTCTGAGCTCCCAACACAATTTATAAAATATTTATAAAATAAACAAGAGAAATCTTTTCTTATCACATCTTGCTCACGCCTCTTTCTACACTTTTTGTGCATGCATGCATGCATGCATGTGAGTGCGTGTGTGTGTGTGTGTGTGTGTGTGTGTATTGGGAAGGAGATGGATGTCACTGGTTTTCTTCACACTCTGCCTCCTGCCTCAGACACAGCTCCCCAGCTCCCATTCAAGGTGTGTGATCTCCTGCATGGGGAAATTTCTCCATCATTGGCCCAACCTGAATCCACTAATTTTTATTCTTAAGCCACACACATGTCCCAGCCCTGGCAATCACATGTCACTAAATTGCCCTATACATACATTAACCATCCAAATCAGTTTCCAATTCAAAACTTGCCATCACATTTTTACATATATTTACACATATTTACATATATTATTCAAATGTAGGCTCCTGGAGGGTAAGGGCTTTCTTTTTACATTTTTATCCTAAGTCCTGGCACACAGTAAGAATCTAATAAATACTTTAAAAATTAATTTCATGTACATGCACACATATGTATGCATGCATGTCTGTTTACCTAATCCACTGGAAAAGGAAATGGCAAACCACTCTAGTATCCTTGCCGAGAAAACCACATCAGTATGATTCACAGGGTCACAGTGATTTGGACACAACTAAATGACTGAACAACAATGCATATGTGTATGTATACAGCTATAATACATGTGTGTGTGTATCACTTCTCCCATATCACTTTCGCACCAACAACTATAATAACATTTGAAGAAGTACAAAAAGCCATGAGAGGTGGCCATGACATTGGTGCTAGAGAGGTAACTGTAGAGTAAGGAAGATCTGCCTTCCACTCCTGCTTCTAACACATTCTGGCTGGGTGATTCTGGGCAGCTGGATACCTCTCTAAGTCTCTACCTTACAGAGCAGGTTCTGATCCACATTCAGAGAGGGAATTCATCACTTATAACTTCCTAGACAATTGAAATCACAAGTAAAGGCAGAAAAAAGGAAAATAAAAGCCATTGAAAATAAAGAAATACACACACATATACATATAAACACACATACATACACATACCCACATATACACATGCACACACACACACACACACACATATATATATACATGCATGTGCATACATTCAGATATCAATTACAGGTACTTCACACAAAATAAGCTGGGCTTCAGATATTGAAATCTACTCATCCAAAAACATATATACATATCAGTGTGAGGTTTTTGTATTTCTGTTTGGGGCTGGGAGATGTTAATGAATAAAGGACCCAGGAGAACTCATAGAAATTCTTTTTTTGCTCCAAAGTGCCTTTCCATTCACTGCTTTTGTCTTTCAGAACAATAATTTGGAAAGTTCCTTATGGAGAAATGGAATCAAACCACAACTGGTTTCTTCTTAATAGGGATATTTCCCCCAAACGAAACTGGCCTGCTCCTCTTCCTCCTGGTTGTCCTCATCTTCCTAATCGCCTTCCTGGGTAACTCAACAATGATTCTCCTCATCTGGCTGGATCACCACCTCCACACCCCCATGTACTTCCTGCTCAGTCAGCTCTCTCTCATGGACCTAATGTACATTTGCTGTACAGTTCCCAAGATGGCTGCCAACTTCTTATCTGGGGACAATTCCATTTCTTTGGTGGCTTGTGGATTCCAAAGTTTCTGTTTTTTACTCATAGGTGGTGTTGAAGCGTTACTCCTGGCATGGATGGCCATTGACCGTTATGTGGCTATTTGCCGCCCCCTCCACTATCACATTCTCATGAATAAGAGAATGTATTTGCTGATGATTTCTGGGTCCTGGGTTTCTTCATCCATCAATTCCATTTTCCATACAGTATATGCACTCTCTATGCCCTATTGCAAGTCCAGAATCATTAATCATTTCTTTTGTGATATCCCAGCCATGGTGCCTCTGGCCTGCATGGATACCTGGGCCTATGAGTACACAGTGTTCTTCAGCACCAACCTGTTTCTTTTGGTCCCTTTCCTTGGCATCATGGCTTCCTATGGTCATGTCCTCTATGCTGTCCATCATATGCGCTCCTCACAGGGGAGGAAGAAAGCCTTCACTACTTGTTCTACCCACCTCATCGTGGTCACCTTCTATTATGCCCCTTTCGTGTACACATATATGAGGCCTCCATCTCTGCGTTCCCCAGAAGAGGACAAGAACTTGGCTGTCTTCTATACCATCCTCACTCCCATGCTCAACCCCATCATCTATAGCCTGAGGAATAAGGAGGTGTTGGGGGCCCTGCAGAGAGTCTTTGGGAGATTCTTACCCCAAAAAGAATATGTGGAGACATAAAGTCACAGAAATAGATCAAGGAACAATCTTACCAATCACATAGGTGGACTACTTTATTTGGCACATTAAGACAAATTCTGTATTAACCCATCAGTCCTGATTAGCCATTATTTTAAATTAAATTTTATTTTTCTCAACTAACATGTGTTTCCTATCTTTCTCTCTGCCATGTTCCCACTGTAAACAAACAAATGTGCAAACACTTGTAGCAACTAGGAAAAGTCAGTGAAAACAAATCCCAACATAGGCCATCTCCAAAAACGTGTGACACATTCTGTATCATTGGTTCATCACTATTTTGTTAGAAGATGGGTCCAATTCCTTATCACCAGGAGTGTCAAATCATAGTTGGTCTTTTGGATGATCACAGTTCTTAATTGTTTCAAATTTTATTTTTGTATTAGCAGTGTTAGTTATTTTAGAAATTGTCCCTTCTGGGGCAGAGCCAAGATGGCCATGTGAAAACAGCTTCTTACTGGAGGTGTCTCAAAAGTTCTGTCAGATACCTCTAGAAAAGTGAATCTGAGCAGATTTCAGAGAGTTAGAAGCCCCTAGTACACTGGGTGAGGCACATTTCCAAGCCAGGAGGGTCCAAAAGGTCGATGGGACAGATCTGTAGGCTGGGAGAGCACCTAGCATGCAGAGCTGCCCCAGACAGCAACAAAGCAGATGCAGCTGCGGAAAGCAGACAGAGATCCAGGCTGCATGAAAGCTGGGCATCACAAACCGGTGGAGATGGCCAAGCCTCCCAACACAGGTCAAGAGTCTGTTGAAGCCATGGGAGGCAGCAGGGCAGTGCCTGTGTCTGTGAGACATCTACTCCTGAGGCTTGTAGCCCAAAGGTTTGAAAACTGCCTTCTTCAACTTCTGGAAGACATAATGGCCAGGTAAAGGCCTCTCATCCATCCCTTCCTCCCTCACTGACCAAGAGAATTCCTCAGGGAAAAATACAGGGATAGAGGAGACAGAAGGGGAGCTTCAGTAGCCAAACAGTGGGAACTCCTGAGTCCCAGAGGGGCACACCCAGCAAGGGTCAACATCAGGAACCCAGATGTGCCTTTGCACGGCAAGGGAAGGTGGCAGACACTAGCACAGACAACAACTGAGACCACTGCTGCTGGAGAGCACCCCCAATGAGCAGAGACGTCTTGTAGCAGAGAGAGCAGTTGTTTATACATTTGGTTATGTAAGGTTCAGTGATGCTAAACTGGGACTGTGGTTTGCTTAGAGTAGAGGATAAGTGAAGGTGCAGGGTGGGCTTCTATATGGATGACTCGCCGACTTGCAAAGTGGTGTTTCAAAGTCCAGGGCAATGAAGAAAAGTGAGTCAACACCTTTTGGAAAATCTTATTTTAGGCAAGCCCCTCTACCAGAATGATCTTTTGCTAATTGTGACCAGGGAGAATATCTTATGACCACATTGACTCAATGAGTCTGAACTGTAGCCCAGAGAAATGGGGAAGTTAATGTCTTATAAAGAAGAAAAACTATCTTATAGATGCCAATATCAATAATACTGAATAAAATAGGGTATCTATTTCAATGTCGCTCTTCCCTTTGTCCTGTTCTCTTCCTAGTTTCACCATTTCACCAATTAGGGAATGGTTCTGATTCCTATAAATCTGAATCAGCTCTTTATTCTTTGTCATAGAGGCAATCAATCAACTAACATTTATTAAGCACATACTGAACATTTCTGACATTGTGCAACTTTTGGGGGGCTGACAAATACAAACATGAAATAGTCCAAAACTTTAATCAATTTAAAGTCTCCTGGGGGTTACAACATGCTCACATATTCTTAAATGTTTATGCAAATTTAATGCCAAGAACATAGAAATATATGTATATATGTATACACAGGCATCTTTATATGCATACTTAGATGCCATATTTATACATGCATATAACTACCAGACTTCCATTCCCAAATCTAACTGAAACAATTGCCTTTTGGACATTTCAAATGCATGGCCCAAAACTATTTCAAATACAACTTGTCTATGGTGGTGCTTATGATATTTCCTTGCCATCTCAAATTTCTCCTTAGCTTCCCTCTTCCCGTTGAAGTTACCTCCACTTCTAACATCATTCTCAGAGTCATTCTGGACACCTCACTCGTGGTCACCCACCATATTCAATCAATTGCCAAGTCTTGTCCACAGCTCTCAAATCATGCTCTTTTCTTCCCTCACTAATAGGGCCATTACCCAAGTTCAGGTTCTCGTCATCTATTACCTTACAAAATTAACCACACAGATGGTCTCCTAAGAGCTAGTGTAGCCTCTCTCCAGTCTATCCTCCATTCAGCTACCAAAGTGATTTTCATTAAGCATAAATCCAGATTATGTTGGTCTCTTAGTCAATTAACTCTAATGGCTCCCTGATACCTCTTGGATAAGATGCAACTCTTCCATTTAGTATCAAAAACATTTCATAAACTGACTCCAACCTATTTTTCCAGTTTTATTCTGTATTGCTCTGCTCACTATGAAACCTATCCCCCAGGCTTCTACTGACTGAGATAACACAAAGAAAAGAGAATCAAGATCATAGCTATTCATGGTTTGTGATGAGAGAGAAGAAGATCTGAAAAATTAGAAAGTGGAGCAGAAATATGATGTGCCATGAAGACAGCCCATAGCCATGGAGATCAGATGGAACCAATCAACAAATACTGCTTAATCACTTCCTAGGTGCCAGGTACTATACTAGTTGATAGGAATGCAAATGCAAAGAATGAAATAAAATCTACTATTAATATGTTTATATTCTAATGTGGTGTATAGACAGTGCATATGAAATTATACCCATCAGGTAGTAATACGAATGTACGTACACGTGCATATATACGTATGTGTGTATAAACCTATCTGGTAGTTGAACACAAGGTCATTTGGAACCAAGAGCACTAGCTGTTGGGAGGAGGGGAAGAGGAAATGAGAAAAGGCATCATGAAGAAATTGGTTCCTGAGGTGCTTCTTAAAAGAAAAAGAGGACTCCATAAGAGAGATATAGAGAGAAAGTTTGAGACATGAAGGATGTCCAATGTAAAGACGCAATGATGGAAGATGGAATTCTGTGTGAAGAACAGAGAGGAGGCAAATTTGGCTGAATTACATGGTATAAGAGATGTGAATTTTCCCCTGAGGATTGCCTTGGCGGCATCCCCAAAAACGCTGCTATGTTGTCTCATCAGTGTCATCACATTCCGTGAAATTATTGATTATTTCTCTAATTTGTTCACTTTTGCTCTGATTTCCTCATTTTTCTCATCTGTAAAATAAGCTGGAGAAGGAAATGGAAAAGCATCGCAGGATCTTTGCCAAGGAAACCCCAAATGGCATCACAAAAAATCAGATGCAGCTGAAAAATGACTGACCACAAAGCTTAAGCCAAGATAAATATTAGTATGAAAGATTAAGGTAATAATACTGGAAAGACATTTCTTCATGTCTGCAACATGGCATGAGGTGCACGTCCTCCTAAATTCTGCTGGTAGATTCCCTAGCTTCCTTCAAGCTGTACCTCTGGGCCTCCATCCTACCAGACATATTTTCTGAGGCCCTCAATTGTTCACATTCTCTATCACTTGGCATATTCTTTATGTTTTGTTACACGGGCATAGGCTGTGTGCTCCCTCCCCTACGGTGAAAATTCCTTGATGTAAGGCATTGTTTCAGGGTTTTATTTGTATTCTGAGTGCTTAGCATAATACATATAGCAAACTCTTCCTAAATGTATTTCAATTTCAGTTGATATCAATAATTTCTGTAGGTTGTGAGAAATAGTTTTGCCTTGTAAAGGTTATTATTAAGTGAATGCCATGTAGAAACTGCCCAAAGTTTGAACCAACCCTAGTCAGGGACCAAGGTTGTCTTGGGGAGTGTGTGTCTCTAAGTTTTTTGGGGCAAAGCCTTGTACTTCTGTCTTTATATCTTCTCAGTATATACATCTTTGTAAAAGATTTTTTGATGATGAACACTGAGTTTGTTCGCTGGCCCTAGCTGTCACTTTCTTGTCTCTGTCTTTCTTGAAGAAGAATTTATTTACTAAAAAAAGGCTAATGCGTTCATTCAAGCAATACTTTGGAAACACCATCTACCAATCCCAGAATTGCCGCTGGGCTTTGCATTCCTCACTTGTCCCATTAAGAGTATGATTATTGCAATATTTACTGTCACGGGTGGCATGGAGCTTAAAATTTATACTGCAAGCACAGTGCTTTGTGGACCACTGATAAATATGTGCTTGCTATTTAGGTGGCACATTGGATAAAGCCCTGGGCTTGGAACCAGGAACACTCATCTTCCTGACTTCCAATCTGGCCTCATAAACTAACTTAGCTGTGTGACCCTGGGCAAGTCACTTAATCCTGTCTGCCTTAGTTTCTTCAGCTGTAGAATGAGATGAAGTGTTCCACCATCCTTGCCAAGAAAACCCCAAACTGGGTCATGAAGAATCACCCTCAACTGAAACAATTCAACCACAACCCAGAGTGGTTTTGGTGAATCAAGTGAGGTTATATTTGTAAATCTCCCAGCCCATATAAATGCTACTATTAAGGGGCATGAACCTTCATGTCTCCCTGCATCCTCAGTGCTCACTTGGCACGAACAGAAGGTCTGTGGCCAACCTGTTTGTGCTCTCCCAGTCACCCTCCACAAAGCTATTTGGCGAATCATCCATGGTTCTGCAGAAAACATTCAATTACTCAGTAAACCCAGAAGGGGACAGATGGGCAAAGGGATTCTCAGAAGAACCATAATAAATCCCAAAGGGGACTTTAGCACTGATGGAGACCAATGAATAGGCATCTACTTCAGCAGCTGTGCCTTGTCCCATGCATCCATCCCTGGGCATTATAGGTTTAGTGGAAATAATAAAGAGTCAGCACCATCATTCACTTTCTCCATTCTCAGGCTGCTTTTCCACCAGACCATTTTGACTGCACTAATCAGGCAAGTTAGTTTAAAAAAAACAGCTTGGAAACATGAGTATTTTAAATTATATCAGTGTTTTCTGAGTTTAGTTAGTGTCAAGTGACTAAATCTTTTGGAGATGGCAAAGGGATCTTCTAGGTGTGTCCTAGCCTTTAGGGATACAGGTAAGAATGAGGCCATCCTGTTCATTAAGATACAGGTCAGCTGATTTCTGAGTTGTCTTCCTGCATTTTCACAAAAATCAGATCACAGGGGAAGAATAACCACAGCAGCAACAGTAAGAGATATTTCAACAGTGCTTTGCAATTCGCCATGCTTGCAATACTAGGTACATTGTAATGACTTTTTAAAAAATGTGTGTGGACAGACTGACTGACTGACTCCTTACATCCGTATCCCACTTGATCTTCACCGCAAATGTGGGGTAGTTAGTAATATTCCCATCTTATTGCTGAAAACACTGAAACTGAGAGAGGTTAAAGTGAATAGTCTGGCGTCACTGGAGCCTGGAGCCTGACTTGAACCTAGGTCTCTATGATTTCTGTTTCAACATGCCATGTTGCCTACTACAGAATCCTAAGGTCATTGATTTAGAATTGAGGTAGATCTTAGAAGTCACCTAGTCCCCCTCCCCCCTACACTTCATTTTACATATGAGGAAATTGAGTGAATTTAGTTACTCATGGTTGTAGAAGTAGTGAATAGCAGAAGAATTAAAATTCAGCACTTCTAACTCCAAATCCAGTATTCTTTCCATTATAGTCTTCTGATTGCCCTGTTATTTTTGAATGGAAATCCAATGTTTACATGAGCAGTGTTTACATGAAGTTAGTGTGTAAAACTGTTTGGAATGAAATTAAATGATCAGGGATTCAATCCAGCAATGAAATCTGCTGCCTTTCTGGTTGAATGACTCTTTATAATTATTCTGGAATCCTTGAGTCAAGAATTAAGAGAGACCTTTGAGATCAGCTAGTTCAACTCTCTACAGAACGCAGGAGCAGGTCCCTTTGGTTATCTAGCCTCTTCTCTGCTACCAGGAAACTCAGTAATTCAAGTCACCCCATTCCATTATTCCACAGCACACATTATTGACTTTTCTTACTTCTTTTAAACCAAAATGCTTTCTCTCTGGCAAGTTCTACCCTAGAATATCTCTAATCTCTAGGACTGCATTCATCGGGAGGAGCTTGACAGAGGCGCTGAAATTAGTATTTTTCCATGATTTATATGCTCGCATTCCTTAGATCCTAGCTCCTGGAAAGGTCAGAGGTAAGTGTGCAGAAAGGCAGACAGGTCAGGATGAGAGGTAAGAATGTAAAAAATAGGGTAACATTTAGGTAATACCTTCTCTTGGCTTCTGGTCCAGGAGACAGAAAAATGCATGGTCCTTTTGTTAGACATTAATCATCTTATCCACCCATTGGATTGTTTCTTTTTTTCTTTCAAAGAATCCACTGAATTGAGGGGTGGGGTGGGGGGCGGGATGCAAATGCTTTCTCTATGGAAGAGGGTAGATCCAACTTTGGGAAAAAATTTAATGCTTGAGTGGTAATGGATAGACTCCCTTTTAGTCCAAGAACCATTTCTGAGACAAATGATAATGACTAACAAATCTCTGTTAAAGGCAGAAAAGAGTCATTCTGCTTCAATGTGGACTAAGTTCTTCATGGCATAGGATGTTCCAGATAAGGGGAGATGGGGAGATGAGCTGTTTAGGAAAGTGGAAGGTTATTTTTCTGTGGTAGTGATCAACCGGACCCAGACTGACCTACAGAAACTGGTTCAAAGAGCATTTACATTGGATAATGAAATTCCATCCATGTATTAAGTGCATGAGGCTAGGTGTGCTCACAGTCCTTAGATTGTGTGAGTTCTTGGAGGGCAGACTGTCATTGCTTTTCTTCATATAGCCATTGCTTAACATAGTGCCTGACACAGAGGAGACACTTACTAAATGCTTATTGATTGACTATTGGGTTTACAATCATTTCAAAAGTTAAAAGCTGCTTACAAAGAGCTTACAATTAAATATGGGTGACTCAATAAGCAGTCAGCTGAGTAGAGTGTGATCAGAGCAGAAGAGCTCTCCAGGTGTGGTGCTCTCAGAAAGCCTTAAGAAAATAGGAGGAAGAACATTTCACAGTCATTATGTAGACAGAGAAGATCCTGTGGAGGGGCTAATAGTTGAGTTAGGACTTGAAGGAAGAGAAGAATTCCCACCTGCAGAGAAAAGAACCTCTATCCCAGATGCATGGCATGGTCTGTAGGAGGGGAAAAGAGGATGTCCTTGACTGCTCCGGGAGGGCTGGGGAAGGGGCAGTTTGTCTTTGTCTCTGTATCCCCCTTGCAAAGTGGAGTTTTTTTCATATTGTAGGCTCTGAAGAAATGCTTGATGATTTGAGTTGCATGACAATGTAGAGAGGATTGAGGGGAGTATTGGTGTCATCAGCCACAGTCTGACATATTGAAATTTGTCTGTGGCATAGTGATGTCACTTTGGCCTCTTCCAGAATGAAGGACAACAACCAACCACCTGTGAAATGGGATTAGATAGAGAGATTAGAAACAGGTTGTAGGTGCTAGTAAGTCTTTGTTTTATCATATCAACAGTGGGGAATCACAGGATTTGAATTTGCTGAAACAATAACTCTAGGAACAACTTATTCTTTATTTCAATCAAAGGATCAAATCCACTGTCTGTCTTAGAATTCTCTAGATCTAATCTAAGCATTAATGGACTTGACAGGTTGAACAAGCACAAGACATTGCTATGACAGTCACCGAAGTGGACTGAACAACTAGATAGTCTTATCAGATGCAGTCTTCCTTAGCCTGAGGGACAAACAGCTCATCTTCACAGCAGTATTTAGAACCCAGGAATATTTTGGGTAGTTCTTGGTACAAAAGTGGCCTACTTCAAATCAGGCTGACTGGATTATAGAGCCATTTCCTGAGAACACTTAAAACACAGTACCTGAACAACCTCCTAATTTGCTCAATTAAGTCAAACAACAGTTATGTTGCTAAATTCAAACACACTAATTGTGTTTATTTGGAGGGATTCTCTGATTAATTCTGTCAAGATAGGATCATAGACTTAGAACTGGAAGGACCTTAGAAACAAGTGAGTATAATGCCTTAACTTTGTTGATTTTACTTAATTTCACAGTTGAGATGTAGCAAAGTGAAATGGTTTTCCCAGAGTCACATAGTTAATAAGGGTTTGATGGGATATTTGAACCCAGCTCTTCCTGGCTCCAAATCCAGTACCCTCTCAACTATACCACAATGCTCCTCTCTAGGCCCTAGGACACTTTGTTAATTTTTTGAAAGCTAGTTTTCATGTCAATATCTCTCAGAACAGTATATTCTAGAAAATTCAATGTGTAGGCTGATTCTTCCAGTGGAATAGATTGTCTAGCTTCTCATAATTTCTTGGAGAACTGTTGAAATAACCTAAGAGTGACATTTCTACTAATAGCCTTGTATAGTTTTTCACGAATGACTTAGAGGTGCTCCCCTGAAAGCAGATTTTAATAAGAGGTCAGAAAGGTGGATCTTAAGAGTCCAGTTGCCTGAGAAGGTGGTGTCAGAGGGGTACCACATGTGGAAAACAGTGCAGTGCAAGGAGGCTGCACACCCTGAAAATAAACTTGGCTGACTTCATAGTTTTGCTAAAAGTTGACAATGAAATAGAAATTGCTGAAACCAGCATTTCCTTATTTTTTCTATTCCAGTGACATTTTCTGAAAGACACTCTACAAAGTATTTTCTGGGATATGTGTAAGATAGGACACTGACATCATTGTTTCTAAAGACAACAATAAGCTGAGACTGGTGAGGAAAGCAACTAAGAGAGTTTTCTTTTAGGTATATGAGGTGGAAGAGCAAGATCAAAGAAAGGGAAAGAACATGCTCAACATGATTGAGATGATGATCACCACTATTCAGAGAGAAGTGAGAGCTGCTCAGTTTATACTTGGCTTCCTTTTTTCTGCTAAAGGAGGATGATGCTAGTGCTGGAAAGAACATAAGAAAAGTGACTACTAGGATTTTATTAGTCAGAGGTAGGGAGGAGAGGGTGTAGTAAGAGATAACCCTTCATGAATTCAATTAAGCTAACTTACATAATCATAGGTAATATTGATATGATTTTTTAATACTGTTCATGGGGTTTTCTTGGTAAAGATATTGGAGGACTTAGCTGTTTCATTCTCCAATGGACAAAGATCCATATGATCCAAGCTATGGTTTTTCCAATAGTAATGCATCGCTATGAAAGATGGACCCTAATGAAAGCTAAGTGCCACAGAACTGATGCTTTTGAATTGTGGTGCTAGAGAAGACTTTTGAGACCCTAGGACAGCAAGGGGCTCAAATCAATCAGTGCTTAAAGAAATTAACTCCCATTATTCACTGGAAGGTCAAATACCAAAGTTGAAGCTTGAATCCTAAATGAACATCTAGAAAAGGAAGCAAGTATACCAAAGAACCAGCATGGCTCCATCAAACATAAGTTAGGGAACATTACTTTACTGAATTTGTTGACAGGGTTTCGAAACTAATAGATCATATGAATACTGTGAATGTAATTTACAAGCAAGCTAAGCATTTCATCAATACCCTCTATGGACACCCTCCTTCCTTCTACTGGTTGATTTTAATATACATTATCCTCCCTAGTTCTAAGGTGACTGTTGAATATAGAATATTTCCTCACAAATCACTTGAATCAAAATATCTCTCATTAATTAGTCAACAAACTCTGAGTTCCCAACCCAGTTTGTAAAATATTTATAAAATAAATTAAAGAAATATCTTTTATCACCCTCTTTCAATTCTCTCTCTCTCTCTCTCACTCTCTCTCTCTCTCTCTCTCTCTCTCTCTCTCTCTCTCTGTGTGTGTGTGTGTGTGTGTGTGTGTGTGTGTGTGTGTGTTGGGAAATATAAGCTCTTTGGTGGCTACTGCAAGAAAACTGTACAGTGAGAACATATTTTTTGAAATGATAAGTTAGCAGTTATAGATGTAGGGATGATGGATATAGGTAACTCTGGATGCAATCTATTTCACCATTTATACACTGAAATAATCATTTATGTCTTCTTGATGGTTTTTTGTGCTATTTATCAATTGTAGGGTCAGCCACCTTGGTGTTTATTTTAGCCAAGTAGTTTAGGGGGCTTAGGATAGCCATTTATCTATCTATCTATCTACCTGTATGTCCCTCTTTCTGTCTGTCTATCTATCTATCTGTCTATCTATCTGTCTGTCTATCTCAAATCTGTCATATCAACTAAGCCATAAGAACATAACAATGTAACTTCATCATAAAAATAATGAAAGGGATAGATTTAGAGAAATGTGGAAATATTTGCATGAATTGCAATACAGAGGAATAAGTCTAACCAGGAGAACAATTTATACACTGATTACAACATTGTAAAGAAGAACAACTTTGAAAAACTTAAGAACCAAAATCAATTAAATTATAAACCAATCAATCAATCAATGAACATTCACTAAGCACCTACTATGTACAAAGGACTTTGCTAAGTGCTAGAAATACAAAATAGTGCAAAAGATCATCCTGACCCTCAAGAAGCTTACAATCTAATGGAGGAGATAACATGTAAATGACTATGAACCTAACAATCTATAGACAGAATATATAGGAAATGATCAACCAGGCGAAGACATTACACTTCAAGAATAGGGAAGGTTGAGGAAAAAAAGAATAGGGACGTTTCCTATTGAAGATGAGATTTCATTTGGGACTTGAAGGCAGACAAGGAAACCAAGAAACTGAGAAGAGAGAGCCTTGCAGATATGGAGAACAGTGTAGGTGCCCAAGATTGGCAGATGGAGTGTCCCATTTGAGGAAGAGTGATGAAGGTCAGTATTGCTGGATCACCGAGTACACTGGGGAGGCAGGTGAAGTATAAGAATTTAATTCAGTAAGCATTGATTGAACATCCCTTTGCATCAGGAACATGATGGGGATACAAAAAGAAGCAAGACATTCCTTCCCTCAAGGAGCTTACAATCTAGAGAAAATTGAAAACTATAGGGGGCAGATTATGAGAGTGTGTTTGGTAAGCAAAATGGGCTCTTAACACTTAGTTCGACCAAGTGCCCTTGAAGAGTTGGGCTTTTGTCTCCTTTGAGTAATTCAGTGTATTTCATTGAGTCTTACTAGGTGTTAAGCCCCAGGCCCAAACCCCTATTAGGTGCAAAACCTATGTGGGTGTGGATTGGTAACTAAGGTGGGGCTAACTAAAGGGAGGTGCTAACTCAAGAGCCAATCATAGCAGCCTAAGTTGTGGTCATTCAGATGACGTTTGATGACGTCTGAAACCCTATAAGAAGAGAAGGCAGAGCCATTTGTGCAGGGCTCTCACTCTTGGTGGCATTTGGAGACTCCCGGGCAGCTGTAGCTAAGAAGCCCTCCAGCTCGTAAACCCAGATGTTGGGACTTTGTTAAACTCTGGTAACTATGTATTGGGATTTGAATTAGACAAGGTCTGTCTGTTGATGTTTGTAATTTGTTTATATTTGTTCCAAAGTTCTGGGTGCTGGCTTTTTCCCCTGAACTAAATGAATTGTATTTGTATGCTGAATTAAAGTAAGCTTGTCAACCCCTTAACATTGTTTTCCTTAGAAAAGCAGATCAAAAGAACCTGTACTTTTGCAGCATGCTGGTAGTGTTGTTGTTGGGCTTATGTTGGTCTTTCACCCCCACAACAGCTGCTAGTCGGTTTGTGGAAACAGACAGGCATGGAATGTCAAACGGACAGTGTTACATTTGTTCCCAGAAGTGATAGGGAGCTACTGTAGCTTATTGATGACCTGGTAATTCCTGTGCTTTAGGAAGATCACTTTAGCAACTGAGCAGAGAATAACCTGGAGTTTAGAAAAAGCTGTGAGGCAGGGAGACCAAATAGCAGGTGAATTTAATAGTCTAGGCATTAGGTTATGATGGCCTTCCCCAAAGTAGTGGCAATGTCAAAACTGAGAAGGGGGCATATCTATGAGATGGTATGAAGGTAAAATTGAGAGGTTTTGGTGAAAGATTGATGGTGTGGACTGAGAGAGAGTGAGGACGACACCTAGTTTGGAAGCCTAGGTGTCAACAACCTAATATAAACTAAGACATACTTTAATACTCAGCCCATTCAGTGCAAAAGGAAGCTAATGAGGATATGTGGGGAAAATGTGGTTTATGAGTAAAGAATAAAAAAATCAAAGGCTTACTAAATGGATCAAAACACTATGTTAATATGTCATGAATATTTTAATTGAGAAGTGAATTGGGAGATGTGAGCTATGATGGATACCAAATAGAATCACCAAAACTAAATGAAAATAACTCCAATTTAATTGATTTAAAGTGACTGGTTATCAAGGCAGGATTCATTTCCAAATGAGCTGTCTACCAGTAGTCCATCCCATGACTTGTTAAAAGAAAGAATTATGATGAGAAGAAATGTCCATTTTAAATGACATACAAGAAGGTGAATTTAGAAAGAGTGGCCAGATTAGACCAACAGCACATGTTAGAAGCAACCCTATTTTGAAAGCACTAAGAGTTATAATGCTACTGCAGAAATCCCCAATATAGTTTCCTTTTAGACACAATTATGGTCTCTTGAATATGGTGGTTCACTGGTGTAATAATGGATAATGCTAGTCCTAGAATTAGGAAGATCTGAGTTCAAATCTAGCCTCAGACATTTACTAGCTATGTGACCCTGGGGAAGTCACTTAACCCGTGTTTGCCTTACTTTCCTCATCTGTAAAAGGAGGATAATAATAGCACCTCCCTCCAAGGGTTGTTGTGAGGATCAAACTAGATCACAACTGTGAACCAGTTGGTGCGATGCCTGGAATATAGTAAGAGCTACATAAATGTTAGCTATTATTATTGAACAGGGTGTTATCATAAAATTCATCCAAAAACCCATAGTAGTCATAAGAATGTAAAAAATCTTTTAACAATCAGAGGTAAACTAGGTGTGAACAAAGCCTAGCTAGCTCTATTGAACTAATCCATAAAACTCTAGATTAGATTAAATGGAGTGATATGGTACAAGAAACGTATTTGGATTTCTTAAGGAGCTACAGTAATGTTCTGTTTTGGTGGTTGTTCAGTCCTTTATCAAACATGTCTGACTCTTCATGACCCCATTAAGGGTTTTCTTGGAGAAGATACTGGAGCAGTTTGCCATTTCCTTCTCTAGCTCAATTTACAGATGAAGAAATTGAGGCAAAAAGGGTTAAGTGGCTTGCCCAGGGTCACACAGCTAGGAAGTGTCTAAGTCCTGGTCTCAGGTCTTCCTGGATCCAGGCCTGCTTTTCTATCTACTATTTCACCTAGCTTCCCTGCTGTACCTAGCGGTCCCAAGGTCCTGTGGGGCTTGTATAAAAGAAATCTATGGAATCAAGTTTTCAAGCATCTAGCAGTCTAAAGCTGAGAGAGCCAAGTGCTAGTAATGGTGTGTGACTGTGATTGAGAGGATGGGGAAGAGGATGGGAGCTGTACTCTTGTTGAAGTGGATGAGATGAGGAATGGAACCATGGGGGGCAAAGATAAGGTAATGGGAATACGGTAAAAAGAGAGGCTCAGAAAGAATATACTGAGTAAAATAATATGGAGAGAAATTTTAAAATAGTAATTATAACTTTAAATGTGAATGGGATGTTTATAGCCATTCTCTGCTTTGGCAAAGAAATACAAATTGCAAAGATCCCTAAAAATTGGGGAATGGCTGGACAAATTGTGGTGTGTGGTTGTGATGGAATACTATTGTACTATAAGAAATAATGAGCCCGATGTTCTTAGAAAGACATGAAAAGACTTGGGCAAAATGGTGGAGTGAAGTGAGCAGAATCAAGAGAACATTATATACAATAACAGCAATATTGCTTTTAGAATGACTTTGAGTGACTCATCATTTTAACTATTAAAAATACACAAATTAAAAATAAAGGACATTTAAAGAAGGGAGCTACCTGCATCCAAAGAAAGAACTGATAAATAGAAGTATGTATAAAATAATTTTACATATATACATACCTATTTGTGTCTAGCAGTAGCCATCTATAGAGTGTGTTGGAGGGGAGGGAAGAAAAAAAAAGGGAAAAAATAAATTTACATGATAACTTTATTATACACTTAAAAAGAATACCAAGTTGCACAAAACTGATTTGCAGTTTCATGTACAATCATGTTTTTATCATATTATGCCATAGAAATGCTTGTTTGTTTTATGAATCAAAAATAAAATAAATTTTTAAAAGTAGTAATGTTGGGGTTGACAGTGATCATGATGATGATGTGAATAAAACAATCCTTGGTTAGCTCAGGGAATCTTTTGCTCCTGAATCTGGTGTATTTGCATATGTTACAAACAAACAGTTCTTTCCCAAAATTTCATTAGTTTCTGATCTCTTCACTGCATTGGAAAATGCTATTCACCTGGGAAGAAAGAATAGGCACTGAAAGGCTGAATCAGCTTCCTAATGGCCTATCAAGCAAAGAAATCAACTAGGAAAGTAACATGAAGGTAGAACTTCCCAGATGAGCCATTTCAATTTTTTGCAGCACTTCCATCAATGAATTGATTATCCCAAGGACTCAGTTGATCCAAGTAATTCATTTGATTGATTTCTTTGAATTGCAACTCACTGACCTAAACCATGAAATCACTTTTGCTGACAGGCATTATTTGTAACTACTCATTAGTCCTGGGCTTTGAATTTATTCAAACTTCTTCCTTTTGTGAAACTTCTCTTTTGGGCTTCAGGTGAAAAGTGAAATAACACTGATGTGGGAGGAAGAGAATCAGACTTTTTCTAGAGATTTCATCCTATTAGGATTATTGCATCCAAACCAGCATGGATTGCTGTTCTTAACTCTTTTTCTCATCATTTTTATGGTGGCAATTACGGGGAACACAGTCTTGATTCTTCTTATTCACCTTGACAGCCAGCTCCACACGCCAATGTACTTCCTTCTCAGCCATCTCTCCTTCATGGATATCTTGCACATCTCCAATATTGTTCCCAAGATGGCCAGTAACTACATATCTGGCCAGCAGTCCATCACGTTTGTGGGTTGTGCATTCCAGATCTTCCTCTCCCTCATCTTTTTGGGTGCTGAATGCCTTCTTCTAGTAGCCATGTCCTATGATCGCTATGTAGCCATCTGCCACCCACTGCGTTATCCGGTACTCATGAACCATCAGATCAGTGTTCTCATGGCTGCTGGATGCTGGATTGTGGGAACCATCAACTCTACTATTCATACAACTTATGCACTGCATCTCCCCTTTTGTGGCACAAGGGTCATTGACCATTTTTTCTGTGAAGTCCCAGCCATGTTGAAACTCTCCTGTGTTGACACATCACACTATGAAGGAGGAGTCTATGTGAGTGCTGTATTCTTTCTCCTAATTCCCTTTTCCATCATTCTTGCCTCTTATGCTCAGATTCTCCGTACTGTGCTTCATATTAAATCTGTGGAGGCCCAGAAAAAAGCCTTCTCCACTTGTTCCTCCCACCTGACTGTGGTTGTCATGTACTATGGGCCATTTATCTTTACATACATGAGGCCAAAATCCTATCATACTCCAGGTCAGGACAAGGTCTTAGCCATCTTATATACCATTCTCACTCCCATGCTGAACCCTCTTATCTACAGCCTCAGAAATAAAGATGTCTTATGTGCCCTGAAGAAGGTTGTAGGAAAGGTCCTTAGGCACAGAAATTAAGATTTATTTAAAATTAGATTCAATGCCCTTGGTTGTTGTCCTTTATTCTTGAAGAAGACAAGAATGACCTCACTATGCTAGAGTCAAGTTGTAGTGTGTCTGACTGTGGCTGATCAGACCAATTTCAGGTCAGAAAGCTCTACTACAGGACAGGCACAAATAGTCCATGTGAATATTTGTTATTGATTCTCTAAATTTGTGCATCTCATATTCCTTTTGAGCTACTTCCATTCTTCTTTGCTTATAAAACACAGCAACATCTCTTATGTGGGCTTGCCATGCTGGGTGGTTCTGTGCCAATGTCTCCTATGGCACACAATCATTTCCAAAATTCTTAAGAGAGACCTTGAGAGTGTCCTTGTTTTCATCACTTTTGACCATGTGATAATTTGCCCTGTGTGAGTTTTCCATAAAACAGTCTTTTTGGCAAGCCTACATTTTGCATTTGAATAATATGACCAGCCCATTGGAATTGTAATCTCTGAAGGACAGTTTGAGTGCATGGCAGTTTAGTTTGAGTAAGAACTTCAGTGTCTGGTACCTTATCCTGCCAGGTGATCTTCAGAATCTTCCTAAGACAATTCAAATGGAAGCAATTCAGTTTCTTGGCATGGCACTGCTATATGGTCCAGCTGTCACAGGCATACAACAATGAGGTCACCACAGTGTCCCTGTGCCCATGGATGACCCATTAGAGCTGTGTGGAAAATATCCCAAATAGCATTCATGCATTTTTTGGGTTGACATCAAAAAATGATGCTTCTTCTTACCTTTAAATATGCAATGAAATGAACTCAACCAACTCACATATGTCTCTCTCCAAAGAAACTCTATTGGCATTCCTATTTAGTTGCTCAATTCATGTCATAAATTCAGGTTTAATTGCTATCAAGAATGATGTTATTAATTTCTGTTTCAGTTCCTCCATTAGACAAAAATCTTGTATGGAGAGGGTAGAAACCAAATGTTAAAATAATATGGATAGATGATTTAAAAGCTCTGTGATTAATAGCAAAAATCTTTATTTCTCATGGCTGCATAAAAGGTAGTATCAAATTGCATTGTTTTTCACATCATAGATTGACATTTCCAATGAATTCCTTACTGGCCAACTATGTGGAATCCAACATCTCCTTGCTTAGCATGGCATACTCTCAGACAGCAAAGAGTTCACACCCACATACACACACACACACACACACACACACACACACACACACACATACACACTTCCCTTTCTCCAATGACAAAAGAAAATCATTTTATCCTGAATATATAGAAAGGTTATTTATTATGGTGTGGTTGCAGATGATCTTGTGTTCTCCCTTTGAACCACTGAATACAATTATCTAGGATTCTGGATTATTCGTTGATATGAGTTCATCTCTCTACTAATACAGAATGAAATCTTTCCATAATTTTTCATCCTGTGAAATTTTGTTCTACATAAATATCTCTATCTCTCCAATGTACCAAATTCTTTGAATAACATGTATATTTACATATATACACACATATGCGTGTGCCTCTTGGTGTTATCAGTTTATTTTTCCCTTATCAAATTTCAGCTTCTGTTCTTTCCTGTATCACCAAACTACCTCCTTGTCTATTGTCTAATAGGAAATAAAGTCCTTTGGTCCCTGTGCTGTCTATCTTTTCTATATGTTTTGAGTGCATAACAATGTGCTTTGCACACAGTACATGCTGCACTCTTCTCTTCAGGCCACAGTCTCTTATCATTACACTGTTTGTATTCAGCTTTAAATCATTCCCATCATTTACTACCTTCATTTCTACAAACATGCTACTTAACAAAAATGAACCATTAAGAGAAAGGTAACCATTCTGAATGTGACAACTATACATTGATGATTCACAACTGGGCCCTCACTGCTGCTAAGATATCCTACTACATCTCCCTCATAAATGCATCATTCTACTCTCCACAGTGGCTCTTTCAAACTCTTTCTTCCATCCTTAAGCCTCACGTGGGTCTCCCTCTTCCCACCCTCTAAGCTATGATTTTTTGTCTCATATTTTTCAGAAAAAATAAGGCAAGAATCTCCCTTTTCTCTCCTCTTCCTCATCTCTCATCTCAACACTGTTCCAACTATCTCTTCCTTCACTTCATCTCACATGATGAAGTAGCTTTAATCTTTACTAAGTCTAACCCCTCTACCTGCTCAAGCAATCCATTCCTTCCTGTGTCCTCCAACAGATTGTTCCCCTCTCTAATCCCTAATCTATCACTTATTTTCAATATCTACCTGTCTATTTGCTCATCTCCTACAGTCCACAAACATGCCCATGTCTCCCCATCCTAAAAAGAAACTCTCACTTGATTCTTCCATCTTTCCTAGTGATCATATTATACGTCCTCTGCCTTTTGTAGCTAAATTCTTTGAAAAACCCAGGTACAATATATGGCTCTACTTCTCTCCTCTCAATCTCTCCTTGAACCCTTACAATCCAGCTTCTAACCTTATTCCACCTTAACTGCTCCTTCCAAAGTTTCTGATGATGTCTTAGATGCCAAAACCAATGGCTTTTTCTCAGACCTCATTCTCCTTGATCTCCCTGCAGCCTTTGACAGTGTCAATTACTCTCTGCTTCTTGATAGTCTCTTCTTTATAAGTTTTCAGGACACCCCTCTCATTTGATTCTCCTCCTACCCATCTGACCATTTCTTCTCAGTGTTCTTTACTGGATCCTCCCCCAGATCATGCCCTAGAACCAAACATGTACCACAGAGCTGTATCTTGGGTCCTCTTCTCCTTCACTTGAGGATCTCATTAGCTCACATTGGTTTAATTCTTATATTTATGCTAACAATTCTCAAATCTACTTACCCTACACAACCTCCCTGATGACCTCCAATCTTGCAACTCTAATTGTATTTGTCATACATCTCAAACTGGATATTTAAAATTCAAAATGTCCAGTACTAAACTTATTGCCTTTCCCCTTAAGCCCTCCCCACTCCTAACTTCTCTCTACTGTCAAGGGCAGCATCAGTCTCCCCTTCCCTCAGGCTCAAAACCTCTGAATCATCTTGGACACCTCACCATCTCTCAGGTCTTCTTGTCTCCAAGTCCATTGTATCTCAATTGAGGCGTCATTTGTAGCTCCCCACTTTTAGGAGCTTATTTGGACTCTAGAACCCTAACACTCCATTATATCAACCCATCTGGGACCTCATTGTTGTTGGTTCTCCTTCCAAGTCCACTCATGCTCATCTCGGCTATGAGACTCTATGCCATTGTTCTTGTTCATTCATTTTTCAGTCTTGTACAATTTGATGTGACCCCATGTGGGGTTTTCTTCACAGAGAGATTGGTTTGCCATTTCTTTCTCCAGCTCATTTTACAGATGAGAAAACTGAGGCAAATAGGGTGAATTGACTTGACCAGGATTACACAGCGAGTGAGTGTCTGAGGTCAGATTTGAGCTCAGGTCTTCCTGACTTCAGGCCCAGTGCTCTATACTCTGTGCCACTTAGCTGTCCTACTCTTATACATATCTTCCCAGAAATTTACCACAGGGGCCCTAACCAACATGCTCGGGGCCTTCCTTGGTTCTCTCAATACCAATGGAGCACAGAAGTTGTCTTTGCATGTCACAGGACACGTCTTCTCCCCCCTCCCCTCTCCTACATTTCCTAGATGCAATCCTCTCTCCCACGTCTTCATAATTCTCTGCTTCTAAAATCCTGAAGCCTGACCATGCCCACCCTAAAGACGTCTCAATCGCCCTCTGGGAGAGCCTCCATTTCAGTTCTTTGTGAACAGTGATTACAGCCATGAGTCACAGCCCCAGAACGTCATAAGAATATTAATCAACCAGGGATGTGTGCATCTAGTATTGGAAGAGCCCATTGGAACAGCCCCCTTTCTTGGAAGCATCTCATTAGATGAATGGGTCATAGACATAGTGCTGGAAGTGACTTCCAAGACCTTCCAAGCCAAACCATCCACATATGAAAAGAATCCCTGGTATAACATACCCAACAAGACGTCGTTGTATGAAGACCTGAGGCCTCACGAGGTGAAGTGACTTGCCCACAGTCACACAGCTTGTAAATTACTAAGGCATCATTTGAACTCAGGTCTCCTGGACTCAGAGTCCATTTTACTAACCTTCTAAACTAAACTGACTAGCTTTCTCTCATTCCCCATATCCAATCTGTTGCCAAGGTCTATTGATTTCCCCATTGCAACACCTCTCAATATGGCCCCAGCTCACACACTGGATTTTCTACTACTGGACAGTCTATTAGTAGGTTTGCCTTCCTCAAGTACCTCCCCACTCCTGTCTATCATATGCTCAGTCACTAGAGTGATTTTCCTAAAGCACAAAAAACAATTGGTATTTATACTTATTCTAAGTCATCAGAACCTTACCAATGAGCCACAAGGACTTGCTAAATTGCGCCATCTTTTGTCTTGCTCCTTACCTTGCCTTAGCCATTGAATGGGTGTTGCCTCACAAACTGAGACCTGGGAGACATCTTAATTAAGAAAGATCAAGGTCAGCCTCTGCTTCCTGGGCTTCCCCTAACTAAAAATGCTCATTAAACAAATAGAATTAAATACTTGGAGAAATGTTGATTGCTCGTGATCAAGTGAGTTAATAGAATATAATGGCATTACTATTGAAATAAATATGTTTGTGCAAATGGTAATTTATAATACCGAAGGACTACCTTGAAGAACTAGACAAAATGATGACAAAATTTATCTGGAGTACAAAAGGCCAAAAATACCAAGGGAACTAATACAAAATGGGGGAAAGAAGGAAGCCTACTGAAATAATTTTGGACACAGTGATCATGAAAACAATTTGATGTTGGCTGAGTAATAGAGGAATGAATCAGTGGAATGGATTTCTTATGAAATATGTGGAAGTTATAAGCACAGTAGTCTAGTGTTTGATGAACACAATGAACCTATTGTAACCAGAATGGCCTTTGTTTTCTTTGAATGACTCAGCTTACCTCATTGAGCCTCTGGATGCTGTGGCTTGCTCTTCCGGGGCAGGAAGCCCAGAGAGCATGTCAGGAAGCAGAAAACTTCCTGTGTGATGAGTCATGGGGTTGGCTGAGGGGAGGTATCAATGTCTACGCTAGGGGGAGGGGCCAAGTCAAGAACCAATCGGCCCTGGTCATTCAGGCGGTGCTTGATGATGTCAAAAACTCTATAAGAGGGGAGAGGACAGCTTGAAGCTCTCTCTTTCCTTTTCCGGTTGGTGTGGGAAGCAGCGGCAAGCAAGCGTGACTCTGGGCCAGCCCTTGCTCTCGGGACGAGTCCAGATGTTGGTAACTATGAATTATTTTGGGTCTGTCTGTTGATATTTGTAATTTGTTTGTATTTTGGTTTTGAGGTTCAGGGTACTGGTTTGTTTTTCCCCCGAACTAAATGAATGTTTTGAACCTCAGGGTGCTGGTTTTTTCCCCTGAAGTAAGTCAATGAATCTGTATTTGGTCTGTCTCTTGATGCTTGTCTGTATGCTCCCCTGAACTAACTGAATGCTAACTGAATGCTGGTGTTTTCCCCTGAACT
This sequence comes from Trichosurus vulpecula, assembly GCF_011100635.1. Taxonomy (NCBI): domain Eukaryota; kingdom Metazoa; phylum Chordata; class Mammalia; order Diprotodontia; family Phalangeridae; genus Trichosurus; species Trichosurus vulpecula. The sequence continues at coordinate 10,215,737 of NC_050574.1, read as the reverse complement.
AAATGAATGTTGTCTGTAAGCTAAGTGAGTGCTGGATTAAAGTAAGCTGGTCAACCCCTTCACCATGCTTTCCTTGTTTAAGCAGATAAAAAGAACCTGTGCTTTTCCGGTGTCCCGGCAGCATCCTGGGTGCATCTTACACCCCCACAGAAGCTGCTAGCTGGGTTGTTAAAACACCTATCTTAGTAGGTAAAACTCATTATTTGGAAGAAAAAAAACACCTCTGAGAAAACGAGAAAGAAGTCAAATTCAAACCAGTACAGACCCACATCTCACATCATACACTGAAAGAAGCTCCAAGTGGTTTCATTAAATAGACATGAAGGATGACATCTAAAAAAATAATTGGAGCAAGGAAGAAAAGGAAGTCTTTCAGATCTATGGATACAGAAATTATGCATAGTCAAAGAAGTGGTAGAGACAGTCAAAGAAGATCTATGGATATTTAAGAAAAATAAATTTTAAAATGATTGCAGAAACCACACCAATGCAGCTAAAATTTAATCAGGTAACTGGAGGAAGTATTTGCAAGTTTCCTGATCAGCATCCCATTCCCAACATATATAGAAAATTACTAAATTAATAAGAATGAGAGATCTTCCCCAGTTGATAAATGGTCAAAGATATGAACAGGCAATTTTCAGAAGGAGAAGTACAAGGTATCAATATCCATACTAAAAAAATGCATCAAATTAGAAAAATGCAAAATAAAGAACCTATGAAGTGTCAACTCACACCCATAAGGTTGGCAAAGTTTCCAGAAAAGGAAATTGATGAATTCTAGAGAGGCTTTGGGAAAACAGGAATATGAATACACTTGGTGGAACTGTGAATTTGTCCAGCCAATCTGGAAAGAAATCTGGAGCTATACCCACAAATTTATGGAGCATTGTACATACCTTTTGGCACAGCTACTAGATCAGTATCCTAAGGACATCAATTGGAGCTAAGATGTCTCTGCTGAATGGAACAGGAAGGGATCTTCCAGTTCTAAAACTCTTATATTCTCTGTAGTAGAAAGACTGTAAAACTGCTCTCACTGCCAGGCAAGGAGGTTGTACTGACTCTATAAGGAAAGCTCAATTTAAACTTAATCAAGTCCCTTCTCGTATCTGGAAATCAAACTGTATATTTTTTAAATGAAGGGATTGAATGAGAATCCTTGTTAAAGTTGTGGCCAGCTCAGCTGTTTTCTCCTCAGTCTAATACTCAGTATCAATATCAAAACCAACGATGCTCTTCAAAAAGTAGATGCTATATGGATGATAGTGCATCTGTGTGTGGAGGATCAAAGAAATGCACAAATAAACAAGCTTGGGTACAGTATTGGGGGCAGGATTGGGAGATGGCCATACAGGATTTGGAAAGCACAGTGGCCACAGAAACAGGGGGTTCAAGCAAACTTGATCAGGTGAAGGAACAAATATAGAATTTCAAGTGTGCCTTTCCCTGCTGAAACTAGCTTTGGACATTTCAACAGGACCAGCTATGCAATGGCATCCCATGGGTCTCTTCATCAGCATCATGTTTAGAGGCGAGAAAGCCATCAAAACTGAGATTAAAGAATCACATCTTTAGAGTGAAGGAAACATCTGAGATCACCAACTCCAACCTCCTCATTTTAAAGATGACAAAACTGAGGCAGTTAAATAACTTACCCAGAGTCAAATAACATTAAGTACCAGAGCCTGAATTCAAAGCCAGATCTACCTGACTGCACATGTACTGTCTGCAAGGGACCGTATAGGTGAGTCTATGAAAAGGCATTCTTTATTTTCATCAACGATTCTACTGTAGGAGATAACTCCAACAACTAAATACAACTCACATCGTTGTAATGGGCTAGCACGTATAAAATACTCCAATATTGGCCAAGCCCTTTACCTAGATGATTTCATTTGGTGCTCACAAAAGCTCTATGACCCAGGAGCTATTACTCTCATGTTAAGAATGAGGAAACTGCGGCTGAGAGAGGTTAAGGTACTTGCCCAGGATCACACAGCTAGGATGCGTCACAAGCAGGATTCCAGTTCCAATATTTCTGGCCTCAATTCTAACACTAACCAGTGCCCTATCAAGCACTTTCCAATATGCAGGGGATTTTTCTCTCAATTCTCCTTGGATGGAGGCAGATCAAGTGTGAGTACTCATGCTACTGTGAGTCAAGAGAACAGGAATCCAGGAAGTACTAGAGATGGGACTAAAGCAATAGTTTTATTCTTATTTCCAGTCCAATCTCCTCTGCATGCCATCTTGCCTTCCTTGAAATTTTAATTAGAAAAAAGCAATGACTCCGAGAGAGAAATGTGAGAGATCATATAAGCACAGCAGTCTGTAATCTCCTTAGAAGGAGACCAGATTCTCCTTTGCCGGGAAAAGGTAGGCATGCTTCTCCTTTGGTGGAGGGTGGAGGTTGCATTGGGACCAGGACTCCATGGTTGCTGTAGAGACTGAGAGACAGTTGGTGATTCTATGTCATGTAGATGTTGAGGATCTGAGGAGCAATGAGAAGATAGATGAGATTGTAGGCAGCTCCAGATGGGACCAAAGTATTACAAACCTTCAAACAAAGTGAGAGGAGGAGGATGGAGGAAGTGATGAAGATGTATTTGTCTCTTTCTGACCTCAAAGGTGTATGATTGTATGTGTATGTTTGTGAGCATATATGTGTGTGTATTTGTGAGTATGCATGTGGGAAAGGGGGGAAACAGAAGAGCTAGTGTATGTCTAAGTAGCACAAGCTCAAGAATTCTTGGAGCAGAGGCCAGGTTACTGTTTACTGTCTCCTTAGGTGATCTGGTTCTGGCACTGACCATGGCCAATTCCTTGATCTCACTGGACATTCAAACAGTAACATAAGGAAGTTGTATTTTGTTGTCTGCAACATCCTAGGAGTCTATATTGGTGAACAGTAAACTAAATGGCTAGTGAACGTAGGGGGATCCCCATTTCTTCCCCCAATACCTCTAACAGTAAATGCCATATCAATATGCCCATTGGACTGTTGAGTGCCCTGAGAAGTGAAGACAATTTTAGCTGGTTGGGTACCTCCTGTCAGAACCAGGATTCAAATCTCTCATCTCTAGTTCTGGTGCTGCTGTCATTGGGTCAAACTGTGTTTCCTGAAATGAAAAGAGCCTTCTAGTCAGGATTGTGCTACTAAATGTATAACAAATCACTCTCCCAAAAAAAGTATGCTTGGCACAATTTGCATTTTAATCTGAATTATTAATGTTTTGATCACTTTAAATCTAGACAATCAACAAAACAACAAATTATGCCCTGATTTGTAGCAATTTGTAGATTTCCAAGGTGTAAATGTTCACATTGAAAATTTAACAATCAACTCTTGTGATCCAGTTTAGGCTGGCTCCAGCACACTGCAGCTTCCAATTCTACAATTCTAAAACTGCCCTCATTAACACACATGTAGGTTGCCCTCCTCATTCTAGCAAGGACCTTCAAGGTCAAGTTAAGCAAGTTCCTTCCTTTATCTGGAAATTATAATTCTAAATTTAAATGAAGGGATTGAATTAGATAACTTCCAAAAGCTATAGCCAGCTCAGAAATTCTCTTCTCAATGTATTTTTCAGTGATTTAGTGTCAGCGTATTCCCTTTTGGTCTGTTCTTTGTGAAAGTACAAGCAAACAATGATCTCCAGAGGGAAGCTGATGTATGGATATTGGCACATTTGCATGTCAAGAGTCAGGGATGTACAAATAAATAAGCTCAGGGGAAGTGTTTAGGCCAGACATAGGGGATGGTTGTACAGGTGGTCTCTGAGGACTTGGGCAGCATAATCACTGCACAAAGAGATATCGGCACACCTGACAGTACCAGAGAACAGATAGAGGAGTTCAGAGCTGCCTTTCCCTACAGCAGCTGACTTCAATAGTTGCATCAGGACCAGGTGAGCAAGAACGGCCTATTAGTCTGCTGCTCATCATCACTCATAAAGGTGAGAGGGGCATCAAAACTGAGATAACTGACTAAGATCATTGGGATCACATATTAAGAGTTGGAAGGACACTTTGAGATCATCAAGTCCAACTTGCTCATTTGATAGATGGGGAAACTGAGGCCGAGTGAGATGAATGTGCTTTTCCAGGCTCTCATAACCAGTAACTGTCTGAGACAGAAATAAAAATCAGCACATTCTGATTCAGTGCCCATGGCTCCATGCTCTATGCCAGTCGAGTGTGGGGACAATCTGGACAAAGTCATTGCCAATTTCCATTGAGGTCTAGGTGGTAAGACATACTTCCATAGCTAAATGCTGATAGCAGCTCACATTTATATAGTATTATTCCTCATACAAATTATTTCTTTCTCAAGAGCCATTAGATTTAGAAAGTCTAAATATTCATACCCAACATTAAGATGAGAAAACTGAGTGTCAGAGAAATGTAATAAGTTTCAGAGCTGTGACTAAAACCCAGGCTTTTATATGTTTTATAAGTATTTCAAGTCAATTCTCTCCATCATACGATGTTGCCTTCCCTGAAATTCAAATTAGGCAAAAGGACACTCCTAGATATGGAGAAATAACTAAAAGAGTCTGTGGAACATCCTTCTTTGAGGATCATTACAAAAAAGCAGATTCTCTTGCCATGAAAAAGGTCAGCATGGCCCTCCTACAATGAAGGAAGGAGGTCACCTTGGATAGACCCTTCCCACACAAGGAGTCTGTTATTGCTTGGGGGAGGCGTTTGGTGGTAACACATCACACATGCACAAGGGCTCTGAAAAGCAAAAGGAGGAGGCTAGCAGCAGGTCTGAAGCTGTGTGTGGAAATGTGGGGGAGGGATGGAAGGGGAAGATGCGCAAAAATAATAAGCCATGTCAGAGGGTGACAACATCCCAGGGTGGCCTTGGAGTCAGGCAGTTTGCCATCTTCTGACCCATCCTACTTCTGACACTGATGACAGGCACTGCATTCCTCATACCAGGCCTCCCATCACCATTCACACCTCAAGAGACAGATATTCTGTCTGTGATTCTTCAGCTCTGTGCCCAGACTGCTGAGCAACTCCATGGCTAGGAACAAGGATTGTACTTCAAGATAGAAAAAACTCCAGAATTCAGTAGATTGACTCCTTTACATGAAAGCAAAGGGCAGACATGATGAATAGCAAGATAATGTCAGGAAGGTCTTATTTCTGCAACAGATGCTGAGTTGGAGAACATGTTGGGGTCTGCGCATGTCTTCTTTCTATTTACATGTATGTATTCATGTGTGCCCACATACATGCATGTGGTGGGGAATGGGTGACATACAGAGTTTCCTGACTTAACTACTTCATTCATTGAATCTATCCTATTTTTTGACATTCTTTTCAACAAAAAGATCTTTTTTCCCGTAGCTGAGATATCACTTATATTTCATTAGAGACAGCCAGTTCCATTGTAGTACTGGATAGCGTAGACACTCTCATTTATCCATTTGGGATATCTGCCAACATGACCTGATTGATATTCATCTACATCTAAAGTCTGAGTGACCAAGGTGACCAGGTGTCTTAGCATCACACACCAAAGTCCCCATCAAATGATAAAAACAAAACTTAACATTCATAGTGTAATAAGATCCCAGAGACCATCTGACCCAATTTTTTCATTTTACACATAAGAAAACAGAATGTTGGGCAGGCGGAGGGTTTTCCTATTGCACGCAAAGAGAGGAAGTAAGTCTTCTGATTCTAAAACCATGATAACAGCAGTGTCCATACCTAGTATTTAATAGTTGTGGGGATCTTCTTGTGTGGAACTTCCTCCACCACTGCAAATTAGTACCTTCCATCAAATACCTGGGGTCTCTAATGTGCTGTTACATACAGAGAGTTCCATATCTTGTCACATGCAATACCTAAATCAGGATGCCAAGGCTGTCCCTCCACCCCCCACTACAGGGTTGACTGCTGTGCTACTCAGCAGCAGCAGCACTAGCTTATGTTTGTATAGTACTTTAAAGTTAGGAGAGTAGTTTTACCCTTTTCTTCTCCCCATGGCTCTAGAATGATTTCTTCTCCAATATGCTGCTTCACCAGGAGCAGCCCAGATGTCTTGGGCTTTATTCTTCCTTATTTTCATATATGTTGCCTAAAGCCACGTGATTACAAGTCAACAGATAATTGCTTTGATACTGGGCTTTCTAGCTGCAATAGTTAATATTGTTACTGGGTTGCTATAAATGAATTACTCTATCAAGGCATTCTTTGGTGCAGTGGCTAAAGGGATTCAAGATCCTTCCGCAGCCTAGCTGTGCTTAGTTCTCTAAACAGATAAGGACTGGCAAGTGATGCTATGGCTTTGGCTATGGCTATGTATGTATGTAATCCTAAAGAAACATCTAGAAAAGGAAGCAAGGACCACAAAGAGCTAGCATGGCTGCCTCAAGAATAATCTAGGCCAGCATCACTTTATAGATCATATGAATACTATGAATATAATTTACTAGCACAATTGGGCCTCTTGTCAATACCTCCTATGGACACCCCCCCTTCCTTCTCTTGGCTCATTTTGTTACTCATTAGCATCTCTAGTTCTAAGGTGACTAATGAGTACATAATATTTCCTCATAAGTCATATTAAATATTAAATTTAAATTATAGATTAAAATGATTCCTCATTAATTAGATTTAAATGTATTAGATTAAAATATCCCTCATTAATCAATAAACTCTGAGCTCCCAACCCAGTTTATAAAATAGTTACAAAATAGAGAAATCAGTTTTTTCATCATATCTAGCTCACCCTTCTTTCTATGCTTTCTACGTGCATGTGTGCATGTACGTGTGCATATGTGAGAGTGTGTATGTATGTATGTGTGTGCATGTGTGCTGGGAAACATAAGATATCTGGTGGCTATTCCAAGAAGACTGTACAATGAGACCATGTTATCAGAATTGAGAACTTTGCAGTTATCAATGTATGAATGATGGATGTGACTAATTTTGGATGCAATCTATTTCACCACGTATACATTGAAAATAATCACTTATGACAGCTTGATTGATTTTTATGCAATTTATCAATTACAATGTCAATAACCTTGGTGTTTCTTTAAGCCAGGTGGTTTAGAGGGCCTGGAATATCTATATACCTATCAATCTATCAATCTATCTATCTATCTATCAATCTATCTATCTATCTGTCTATCAATTTATGTATCTATCTATCTCAGACCCATCATACATATTAAGGCATAAGAACATAACAATATTATTTCATCATAAAAGTAATGAAAGGGGTGGATTCGGAGAAATGTGGAAATATTTGCATGAATAGGTATAGAGAGGAGTGAGTCTAAACAAAACAATTTATACAATCATTACAATGTAATGAAAAACAACTTTGAAAAACTTGAGAACCTTGATCAATGCAGTTATAAACCAAACAACCAATAAACACTTTTTAAGTACCTATTATGTGCTAAGTGTTAGGAATATGAAGCACAGCAAAAGACAATCCTTACCTTCAAGAAGCTTACAATCTAATTGTTAGAATAACATGCAAATGACTATGAACTAACAATCTATATACAGAACACATAGGAAATAATCAACCAAGGGAAGGCAATAGAACTCAAGAACAGGGAAGATAAAAAAAGAGGAAGGGTTTCCTGTAGGAGCTGGGATTTCATTTAGGACATGAAGGCAGCCGAGGAAACCAAGAAGCAGAGAAAAAAGAGCCTTGCAGATATGGAAGACAGTGCAAGTGCCCAGAGCTAGCAGATGGAGTATCTGGTTTGAGGAAGAGTAATGGAGGTCAGCATCACTGGATCGCATAGTAGGTTGAGAGTCAGGGGTAGTGCTGTATGCAAATTCCATTCAACAAACATTTATTAAACACCTGCTTTGTACCAGGAACTGGTCTACATGCTGGGGATACAAAAAGAAGCAAGACATCCCTGCCCTCAAGGAGCTTAGAGTTTAGAGAAAATTGAAAATTTGGGGGAACACGTTGCCTGAGGCTTTGAATGTTAAACAGACAGTTTTACATTTGTTCCTAGAAGTGATAGGGAGCTACTGGAGTTTATTGCTGACATGGTAATTCCTGTACTTTAGGAAAATCACTTTAGCAACTAAGTAGAGAATGATGTGGAGTTTAGAAAAAGCCCTGAGGCAGGGAGACCAACCAGCAGGTGAATTTAATAGTGTAGGCATTAGGTGATGTTGGCCTTCCCCAAGGCAGTGGCAGTGTCAGAGCTGAGAATGGGGGCATATCCAAGGGATGGTATGAAGGTCAAATTGAGAGGTTTTAGTCAGAGATTGAGGGTGTAGGCTGAGAGAGAGTGAGGATGTCACCTAGTTTGTAAGCCTGGTTGTCAACAATCTAAAAAAAAACTAACATATACTTTAAAACTCAGCCCATTCAGGACAAAAGTAGGCCAATGAGCATGTTGAGAAAATGTGGCTTGTGAATAAAGAATAAAAAGATCAAAGGCTTACTGAATGGGTCAAAACACTATGTCAATATGTCATGAATACTCTAATTGAGAAGAGAATTGGGAGATGTGAAATATGATGGACACCTAGTAGGATCACCAAAACTAAAAGAAAATAACTCTGATTTAATTGATGTAAAGTGACTGGTTATCAAGGCAGGATTCATTTCCAAATAGCTCTCTGCCCAATAGTCAGTCCTGTGACTTGTTAGAAGAAAGAATTCAAATGAGAATAAACATCCATTGTAAATGACATTCAAGAAGGTGAATTTGGAAAGAGTGGCCAGACTAGACCAACACCACGCATTGGAAGCAACTCTCTTTTGAAAGCACTAAGAGTTATAATGCTACTGCAGAAATCTCCAATATGATTTCCCTTTGACACAGTTATGGTCCAGGCGTATAGTCTAGAAGACCTGAGTTCAAACCTAGCCTCAGGCATGTACTAGCTGTGTGACCCTGGGCAATTCACTCAACCTATGTTTTCTTTAGTTTCCTCATTTGTAAAACAAGGATAATAATAGCACCTTCCTCTAAAGGTTCTTGTTAGGATCAAAAGAGATCATGGCTATAAACCAGTTGGTGCAATGGCTGAAATATAGTGAGTACCATATACATGTTAGTTATTATTATTGAAAAGATTGACACCATCAATTTAATTCCATAAGCTTTTTAACACTTATGGAAATCTTAAATTCTTAGCATGTCCAAAGTAAAAAAAAAAACTGTTTCATTTAGCTAGGAAGACACTATCAAGATAATATGGATGAGTGGTTTTTGCTGATTTCAATCATTTTATTTTGAAAAAAAAGAAATTGAATTTTAAGATATTTGGAAAAAGAAGATATCATTGTCTTGAAAATTTCAGACCTTGTTGTTATGAAATGAAGGGCAGATATCTTTTTCTCACCTCTATATAATCTTTGTGAGAATCTAGACCAACAGTATCTAGATATAGATTTGAATAGAAAATAGGCAGCTATTGGTATAAATATGTGAGTGGGTCAGTGTCCCCAAAGCCCTTGGTATAAGTTGGGGGAGGGGCATTGTCCCCCAAACCTTTGATATAAGTGGGAGGAGGAACACCGTCCCCCAAGTCTTTGGTAAAAGTGTAAGGGAGGGGTTGTTATACCGAGAGTGAGTGAGACACTCCACAGAGTATAAGTTTTAAATGGAGAATTTATTAGCCGGCGGTCATTTGGGTTCAACCCAAATCAAAATGAGCAAGAGTTTGGGGTGGAGAAGTCAAATTTATACAGTAGATCAAGGAGCAGTGGTTAGTTATCTCTTGAAACTTGCATATGTTATTTTAGCAGGCTTGGCAAGCCTCTTCCACCTTTGTGATCATGATACATGAAGAAGAACCTCCTAAACAGACTGCAAGTACAGCATATCATACTGCTGACAAAGTGTCAACTGAATTACAACCCAGGATCTCTCTGTCCAATTTGCCATTTACATCCCACAACATAAGATAAGAATAAGGAATTCAACAGAATGTCTGAGGCTGAGGCCTTCATCCTTCAAGGCCATAGTCAGACCAAGGGACGCTCCAGCTGGGTTTGTTGACACAAGATAGAGACGTCTCTCAGCCCGCTCAGGAAAGAAACAGAGATTGCTAAGCATCAGGCCCTTCCCTTGGCCATACTCCATACTCCCAGAACAGTCACAGTGCACCAAGGACACCCGCTGAATGCCAAATGGCAGGAACTAAGTCTGATTTTCTTGTGCAAACTGGGTTTTTTTTTTTAGTTAGGGGCTGGGGGCAGGGTTTTTCTAGTAATAGCTGGCTGTTCAGGTATCACAGGGTAGTGTCCCTTAATGATTACCAAAGTCCTAAATTTCTCAATTAAGTCAATCAGAGGTAAGCTAGGTGTGAACAAAGCCTAGTTACCTGTATTGAACTAAGTCATAAAGCTCTAGATTAGGTTCAAAAAGTGTTTGGTCAATTTTGAAGTCTTTGAAATCCACTAGATTAAATAGAGCAATATTGTACCAGAAACATATTTAGATTTCTTGAGAAGCTATGGGAATGTTCTGTTTTGTGGTTGTTCAGTCCTTTCTCAAACATGTCTGAATCTTCATGACCCCATTTGGGGTATTCTTGGCAGGTACTGGAGCATTTCACCATTTCCTTCTCCAGCTCATTTTACAAATGAAAAAACTGAGGCAAACATGGTTCAGTGGCTTGCTCAGGGTCACACAGATAGCAGGGATCAGACTGGTCTCAGGTCCTCCTGATTCTAGTCCTGGTTCTTGATCTAGTGTCACTGAGTTTCCCCTAAGCTGGCCCAAGGTCCTGTGGGGCTGGTAGGAAAGCAGCAATCTAGTTTGGAATCAAGCTGTCAAGCATCTCGCAGGCTAAAAGAGAGAGAGCCAAAAGCCTCTTATGGAATTAACCAATGAGGACAGGGGAGGACTTTACCTTCGAGATCCAGTCTTGAAGAGAGAACCTGAAAGACAGCCTTGTAAATTTGAGTTACAGAGGACTTGGACTTTTTCACTAGTGTCCTAGACATGCCTCAAAAAACAGGCCCTGCCCTTAAGGAGCTTACAATTAATGGGGGAGACAACATGCAAACAAATATTTACAAAGCAAGCTATATACAGGATAAATAAAAAATACTTAACAGAAGGAAATCACCAGAATTAAAAGAGGTTAGTGTAGGTCTCCCATAGAAGATAGGATTTTAGTTGTGACTTAAAGGAAACCAAGGAGATCAGTAGTTGGAATACAAGTGGGAGAATGTTCCAGGAATAGGGCCAGACAGAGAGAATGCCCAGAACTGAGAGATGGAGGGTCTTGACGTAACAGCCAGGACACCAGTATTACTGGATCAAAGAATACATGTTGGGAGTAAAATGTAAGAACACTGGAAAGGGAGGAGGGAGATAGGTTATTAAGAGCTTTAGATGCCAAACAGAGCAATTCATATTTGTTCCTTGAGGCAATGGGGAGCCCCTGGAGTTTATTGGGTGTGTATATGACATGATCATATCTGCTCCTCAGGAAAATAACCTTAGTAGCTAAATAGAGAATGGATTAGAGTAAGGAGAGAGACTTGAGGAAAGCAGACCCACGAGCAGTTATAGCAGTAATCCAGATGTGAGTTGATGAGGGCCTGCACCAGCTTGGAACAGTGTCAGAGGAAAGAAGGAGGGATGTTCAGGAGATTTTGCAGAGGTGAAATCTACAGCCCTTGGCACCATATTGGATATGGTGGGAGTGGGAAAGTTTGAGAGATAGAGAGGAATTCAGGCTGATTCCTAGGTTGCGAGCCCAAGTTACTGAGAAGATGCTGTTGCTCTAGATGGTTATAGAGAAGGTAGCAGAGGAAAGGGTTTAGGGAGACAGCTAAGTTGTTTTGGACATCTTGAGTTTAAGATGTGTACTGAACATCCAGTTGGTCATGTCTGAATGATAATTGGTGTTGCAAAATTGGAGATCAGCAGAGGGAATGGATCAGGAAGGGTAGGTTTGAGAATCATCAGCATAAACATGGTAATTAAATCCATGGGAGTTAATGAGATCATCAAGCAAAGTTGCATGGGGGGAGAAGAGAAGAGGGTATGGAACATAACCCTGTGGTAACGCTATGGTTAGATGATCTGCAGGAGGAGCCATCCAGCCAAGGAGACAGAAAAGGAGAGGTCAGATACGTAGGAGGAGAACCAGGAAAGAGAGGTGCCCTGAAAATCTAGAGAGTAGAGAGTTTCATGGAGGAGAGAGTGGTCGACAATATCAAAGTCTGCAGTGCGGGCAAGGAGAAGGACTGAGAATAAAAGCATTGGGCTTGGCAGCTGAGAGTGTATTAGTAATATTATTCCTATTATTATTACTTTGGAGGGAGCAGTTTCAATGGAATGGAAGCATGAATCTGGGACAGACTTGAGTTATTAAAGAGAGGAAGCTTTGAGATCCTTCAAGGAGCCTAATATAATACGACCTAAAGGCAACTATCGATGCTACTGCTGTAACTGTTTTGGCCTGCCGTGAGCTGCGCAGCAAACTTAATTGATGCATTTGGGTTAACATTTTTTTTCATAATTTCCTTTAATTGCTTTTATATATTTTCTATTTTTTCCTCATTTTCTCTTATTTGATTTTTAAATTCCCTTATAAGTTCTTCCAAGATTTCTTTTGGTGTTTATGGCCACCTGACGTGGACTTTTTAACCTCATTGTCTTCCTCTGTATGTAAACTCAGATATTCCTTCACACCCAAGTAGCTATCAACGCTCAGATTCTTTTACCTTTGCTTACACATTCTTAGATTTAATTTTTCTTATTTTATGTTTAAAAACTTAATATTATTATTGTTGTTTTTATCAAGTTTTAACCCCAAGTTGTGGATAATGTCATCCCTAGGACTTAGGTCCTTCTTTCTGTTGTTTTCTCAATACTCTCTGGGGGCTCAACCTCAGGAACTCCTCTCCTCCCCTAAGGTCTGGCCACACTATTCCAAAAATGTTCTTGCTGCCTGTGACACTGTCCTAACCAGGCCTGTGTTCTCTCCTCCTCAAACCCAGCCACAGCACACCTCTGCTCAGGATTGCTAGGCCTGGCCTCTGGAAACAGTAATGGGGTTTTTCAATCTTCTAACCACACAGCATCTGCCATTCTTTAGATGAAAATTTGTTAGGTAAAAGTATCTGAGGTGGAAGTTCATGAGGTGAAATTCCTTGAAGCCTTGAATGATGTAAAAGATGAGGTGAAATTTCTTGAGGTCTAGTGTGCTTGCCCGCTGTTTGTTGATTCAGTGGAACCTAGAGGTGTTTACACTTCACTCAGACTAAACCTCATCCTTGGGAGTCTTCTCTGAGATCTTGAGAAATCTTGGGAGGACAATTGATTTACCCCTTTATATCTGCTGCTCTGCATTCATTTCATGGTGATTTTCTGTTTGTGGAGAACATCTGGAGAGCCTGGACATTTCTGACCTATTCCACCATCTTCCCAGAATACATCTAATCTTAGCTTTGAAAAAGGCCAGCACAGGAAACCAAATCTGCCTCATTGGTTATTTTAATTATCATGTGAGAGGTGGCTTATTACAGAGCCGAGGTGTTAATCCATGGCCTGGAGTCACATGCTACTCAACACTATTAAAGTGCAGCCCAAACCAGGTTAAAATGTAATTGAGAAATACTTAACAAAATAAAAAATACAATAGGACATGTATTTATGTTAAGTTATTATGACAACCATAGGAATCCTTTTATATGAATGAATGGCTCTCATTTCTTTCTGAGTTTGATGTCACTGGTATGAAGGATGAAGTGAAGAGTTGTCTTCAGGAAGACCAGTGTTCAGATTCTTCCTTCAACACTTATCAGCCAAGGCATTTAACCTTAATTCTCCCCAGTTTCCTCAGCTATAAAAGATAACAATTATACTTAGATTACTTATCTCATAGTGTTTCTGCAAGGTTCTGAGATAAGAAATATAAAATATTTTGAAGATTTTAAGGTGGGATATGAATGACAGTGTTGACAATAAGATATGAAAAAATGCTTGAAATCACTACTGATTAGAGAAATGCAAATCAAAACAACTCTTAGGTATCACATCTCTCCTGTCAGACTGGCTAAAATGACAAAACAGGAAAAAGATAAATGCTGGAGAGGATGTGGGAAAATTGCTGGCGGAGTCGAGAACTCCAGCCATTCTGGAGAGCGATTTGGAACTATGCCCAAAGGGCTATAAAAATGTTCATACCCTTTGACCCAGCAATACCACTTCCAGGGTTGTATCCCAAAGAGATCACACAAGTGGGAAAAGGACCCATATGTACAAAAATATTTATAGTGGCTCTTTTTGTAGGAGCAAAGAATTGGAAATCAAGGGGATGCCTATAAATTGGGGAATGGCTGAACAAGTTGTGGTATATGAAGGTAATGGAATACTGTTATGCTATAAGAAATGGGGATGAAAAGGACTTCATAATAACCTGGAAAAACCTACATGACATAATGCTTAGAGAATTGCTCAGAACCAGGAAAATGTTATACACAACCACAGATATAGGGTTTCTGTGATAACTAACCCCGATACACTTCGCTCTTCTCAGCAATTCAAGGTGGAAAGACAACTCCAAAGGACTCATGATGGAAAGAACTATGTACATGAAGAGAAAGAACTATGGCTTCTGAATGCTGATTGAGGTACACTTTATGTTTCCCTTTTTCCCTTTGTTTTTTTTTCTCTTTTGTTTTTGGGGTTTTTTTGTGTTGTTTCTTCTTTCTCATGATTCATTCCACAGGTCATAATTCTTCTTTACAACTTGACTATTGTGTAAATAAGTTCAGTGCGAAGTTATATGTAGAAGATATATAAGATTCCATGCCATCTTGGGGAGGGAAGGAGGGAGTGGAGGAAGAAAATCAGGAACTCAAAATTATGTGGAACTGAGTGTTATAAACTAAAAATATAAAATCTCAAATAAAAAAGAAAAAAGATGATGACAATGGTGATTACAATGATGATGATGGAGATGATAATGATAGTGATGATGCTGCTGATGGTGGTGGTGGTGGTGATGATGATAATGGTAGTGATAATGACGATAATGATGATGGGGGGGTGACATTATGTGAAAATGGTGGAGTAGTTCAGGAATTTCCAGTCTCTCCAGATTTCCTCCACAAACAGACAGAAAATCACCAAAAAATCGATGTAGAGCAGCAAAAATAAAGGAGTCAAGTAGTTGCCTTCCTGTGATAACTTGAGAGGACCTCACAAAACAAAAACTTCCAGGGGTTGAGGTGTGGCCTGAGTGAAGTGTAGACACTTTCAGGTTGACTGAATTAATGAATACTAGCCCTAAGGGCAACTCCTTTGGGAAGCAGTCTAAGCCTCAAGAAATATCACCTCAACTCTCACATCACTTCCAGCCTCAGGAACTTTCACCTCACGAACTTTCATCTACAGACAGCAGATGGTTGAATGGGAGAAGACTGAAGGACCACTACCACCCCCTCCACTGTTTCCAGAAACCAGACCTAGCAGTGCTGACCAGAAGTGATCCTAGGCTGTGGATGTGGGTGAGGAAGAGGGAGCATATGCCTGGTGAGTGCAGTACCATGGGGAGCAAGAACATTTTGTGGACAGTGTGACTGGGGACTCTAATTGTAGCTTAGTGGAACAGGGTAATCCTTGAGGTCAAGCATCTGGACAGGAATCAGAAAATAACAACAAAAAGGACCTAAGGCCTAGGGCAACATTACCCACAACTTGGTGTTAGAACTTGATTGTAATAATAAGCTACTAAAAGTAAAACAAAATAATAATGAAGAAGCAAAGGAAAAAGTAACCCAACCATAGATAGTTGCTTTGGTATAAAAGATCTGGGTACATAGTCAGAGGAATATAGTGATATAAAAAGGAAAAAGCCATTCCTACCCTAAAGAATACTGTCAAGTGGTCACAAGTACAAAAAGAAATCTTGGAAGAATTCTAAAAGAAATTCAAAAATCAAATAAGAGAAATTGAGAAAAAATTAGGAAAAAATAAAGGCAACTTAAGAAAATTATGAAAAGAAAGTTAACCAATTGGAAAAAAAGATACAAAATCTTTTTTTTCCTTTTTTTTTAAATTTTCAGCATTTATTTATTCGGTTTTAGTTTTCAACATTCACTTTTATAAGAGTTTGAATTTTAAATTTTAAATTTTGTCCCCTTCTTTCCCTTTCCCTTCCTTAAGATGGCATGCAATTTGATATAACCTATAAATGTACAATCATATTAAACATGTTTCTACACTAATCATGTAAAGGATCAGAACCAAAGAGGAAAAACACAAGAAAGAAAAAAGAAAGAAAATGATATGCTTCATTCTGCACTCCGACTCCATAGTTTTTTCTCTGGATGTGGACAACATTTTGCATCATTAATCTTTTGGAATGGTCTTCAATCTTTGTACAACTGAGAAGAGCTAAGTGTATCAAAGTTGATCATCACACAATGTTGCTATTACTGTGTACAATGTTTTCCTTGTTCTGTTCACTTCAGTCAGCATCAGTTCATCTAAGTCTTTCCAGGTTTTTCT